>NC_133661.1:263679518-263755085 GCF_037893015.1 Macrotis lagotis | reverse complement strand
AAAGGAGAGTATCATCTGTACCCAGATAAGGAGCTGTGGAGTTTGAACAAAGTGCAAGGACTATTCCCTTTAATTTAGGAAAAAAACAGATAGCTTATTGTCTGATCTTGTTACCTCTTAGACTTCTCTTCTCTTTAAGGATATGATTTCTCTCTCATCACACCCAATTTGGAACAAGGTACAACATGGAAACAAAGTAAAGACTGACGGAGTGCTATCTGTGGGCGGGGAGCAAGATTGGGGGGAAAATGTAAAACTCAAATAATATCTTTAATCAAAATAAATTTTAAAAAAAGAGAAGAGGAAAGTAAACATAAAGATACTTCTAAAGCAAAAGTAAAAGACAAAAAGGAGAAGAAAAGGGAAGAGGCCTGATAGAAAGAGAGGACAGATTAAGAGAGGCAGCAGTTAGAGACATTTGTATAGATTACAATTTTGCATTCTAAAAATTTTGAGTTCTTAGACAATAACTAAGTCTCTGTTTAAACTTGACTTTGAAAAAGAATAACACTAAATTCTAAGAGAACATCTACACTGAATTTTCTTCTTTAAAAAACCCACATGGGGCAGCTAGATGGCACAGAGTATAGAGCACCAACCTTAGAGTCAGGAGGACCCAAGTACAAATACAGCCTCAGACGTTTAATATTTACTGAGCTGTGTGACCTTGGACAAGTCACTTAGCCCCATGGTCTTAAATAAATTTTTTTTAAAAAATCATCATTCAACTGGAACTTGGTTTTTCAAGTGTAGCTAGATATCATGACCATTAGCAGAGTTTATTGTCAATATGATAAAAAAGGCAAGATAAGAGTTATTATTTCTTCTCTTGTTAGCAGCAACAGAATTATACAAAAAGAGATAGACAAAAGCAATCAAATCTTGCACCAGACAGGGTAAACCAAGTGACAGACAACACAAGGACTGAGGAGAAAAAGAGGGACCTTTTCCAGGGCCTGGGAGCAAAAATCCAAATTAAGAAGCTTCTGAAGTTGGAGACTCAAACACAATGAAAAACAACTATTTAAGAGAAACCCAAATGACAAACCCAGAAGAAAAGGTTAACTCCACAAAATGAACATCACAAAGGAAAAAAATAAAAAGCACAGCTTGGTCACAAGGACTGAGATTCAAGGATTGCCCTATTTACAGTGACAATACATATGAAAGTTCTAAACAAGTATATATTTTTTTTTCTACTTTAATACCAAGTACATGAAGTTTCCTAAGTCTTTTATCTACCTTTTTCATTTCTGTACTTGTACTAAACAAAATTAATTATGGTAATTTTTTAAAATGACATGTTTTGAATGCATACATACATTTTGATGGGTTTATCTTTCCAACTGTCTGAAATCTTATTTAAATGACAAAATGAATACATGTTGCCCCTTATTCATGATAAAAGTTTTGTTTCAACTAATTAGGCCAGTAAAATAAGATCCAAAGCTTCTTTCTAGTCTCTGGTTACCTGTATAATAAAAGAAAATCCTGCCATCATAGCATACAAGATTAACAGCCTGAAAAGATTAGTCACTCAGAGGTTAAAGTTGATAGATTTAATTTCCTTGGGCTTCAATTTCCTTATCTATAAAAAAAATGTAGATGGATTCCTTCCAACTCTGATCCTCAGTATGATCCTTTGACTCTAAAAGTAAACATTCCAATTTTTTCTTCTTTTTGCTTAATCTTCTCTAACATAAAATCAGAGCATATAGGAAGCACAGTGGATAAAGTACCAGGCCTATTGTTAGAAAGACCTGAATTTAAATCTAGCCTTAAATATTTATTAGCCAAGTGAGACTGGACAATTCACTTAACCCAATTTGCCTCAATTTTTTCATCTCTACCATAACTTGGAAAAGTAAACGGCAAACAACTTTGCCAAGAAAAAACCCAAAATAGAGTCACAAAGAGTCAGACACAAAAAAAACCTGAAAAATAATAACAACATAACATCAAAACTGATCTTCCCTTAGTAGTTCTAAAGGAGTACTTCCTCTGTTTATCATGCTTTTCATTGGTAGAAAAAATGTTTATTACTTAAGTATACTCACTCCCAAACTTGACAAACATAATTAAAGTGCAAGGAAGAAGTAATTAGATAAATAGCAGCTACCACAACAGATCCTCCTAAAGAATTACAGATAAGATGGGTTCTCCTAGGCATCTGAAAGATAAAAGCATATAGTCTCATGGGCATATCACATCAAAAATGCAAGCATTAAAACATACCAATTTCTTCGACTTCTTCCAGGAAATCATTATATTCTCTTAGACTAGGAAAGTCTTCTTCTCTTTTGTTATATCTTTAAGAGAGAGAGAAAAAAAACATTTATTACATCACCAGTTTTTCAGGTTTATCAAACTACTATTTTCTTAGTACTTATATTATTCAAAGACTAAGTATTGTTATTCAAAAGACAAAGAATTCAAAGACAACCCTATGGTATCTAGAAGGCTATTGTATCTCTCTGTCAAACTCTGTCAATAAGTGTCTGACAATTACATAGGGTGGACTGAAGTGGTGAAACACTTGAGGGGAAGGAGATCAATTAAGCTGCTGCAATTATCAGAATAAGAGGTGGTCAGGGTTTCAGGCAAATGAGAGAAGAAAAAGCAGAATTTGTATAGCCCAGAAAATATATTTTAAGATTTAAGAAAAAGAAAAATTGTGGGTTTAAGGGAATAGAGAATGAACCATGACAAAATAAAAAAAAAATTTAATACACTGGATTTAAAATCCCAAAAATTTAATCTGTCCTTCAATGCCACCTATAATTTTGGACAAACAACTTAAAAGCTCTGGATCCCTATGAACTCATTGGCAAATAGAGATAACAATATTTGCCCTTCCTGTATTATAAGGTTGTAATGAAGATCAAAAGGAGGAATCTATATTAAAGTATTTTGTAAATGGTTAAGTTATATATATATATATATATATATATATATATATATATATATATATATATATGTAAGCTATTAAGACTATGCAAAATGCATCCTAAAGAATGAGCAACTCTCCCCTTTCTCAAAGACAAGTTGTATAGATTGTTTTGAAAAAGAAAATTTTTTAAATGCTATTGCTGTACTCTCATTAAATGGGAAAAAAAATTCTTTGCTTAAGAACTAAACTATAGGGGAAGCTAGGTAGTGCAGTGGATAGAGCACCGGCCCCGGACTGAGGAGTACCTGGGTTCAAATCTGACCTCAGAAGCTCAATTTTTGCCTAGCTGTGTGGCCTTGGGCAAGCCACTTAACCCCATTTGCCTTGCAAAAAAAACAAAAACAACAAAAGCACTAAACTATAAAGTAGAAACTAGGACTAAAGGCTCTAGTAAGGAAGGGTCATGTTTAATCCCACTTAGCATCATCTACAGCACTGAATTGCAGTGTTTGGCACAAAGTAGATACTCAATTCATGTTTGCTAAATAAGAAGACATAAGAGGACAGAAGCTGTGCTTTAATTGGTAACAAAGAACAATAACTTGTGGGGGGGTGGGGTAATGGTGGTGGTAACAGAAGCAAGACTTGAACTGAGTCATCCTGGCTCCCAGGCCAGCACATATACCAAATGCAAAAAGCATGAGTTTATTCTATTCTAAACATACTAACTTTGTAGACTACTACAAAGAAAATGGATTTTTTTTAAATAAAAGGATTTTTTGTTGCTTTTTAAAAAATAAAATTTATGGTGAGCTCCTCAGCTCCTATGCATAAAACTTTTTCTATACAGTGGACTTGGGAGTCAGGAAGACTTGAGTTCAAATCCAGTCTCAGATGGATAGCAATTATATGACCTTTTATAAGTCACTTAACTCCAATCTATTTCAGTTTCCTCCAATGTAAAAATTCTAGCCTACTGTGAGAATAAGATGTGATATTTTTGAAGAGCTACACAAGCATCAGAGCAATCCATAAGTGTTAGCTATTTATGATGATGATGATGATGATGATGATGATGATGATGATGATGATGATGATGATTCATAAATCTAAATAACCAGTCTGACTTTGAATCCTGAGTTTTTCAATGTTTCAGTACTGTCTATTGGATATTTAAACTAGATATCCCAAAGAAATTTCAAACTCAGCATGTCCAAAACAGAACTCATTATTTTTCCCCCTCGAATCTCCTACCTTCCAAATTCTCCTATTTGTCAAAGGTAACCACCAGTCTTCCATTTTCCCAATTTTGTAGCTTTATCATTATAACCCTTTACTCCTTACTTTCCTTATTCTGCAGATTCAGTTACCAAATCTTGACATTTCTACTCTATAACTTGTTCTCTCTAAATATAATTACCACTTGAGTTGAAACCCTGACTACTTCTTACCCTGATAATTGTAATATTTTTTTTAGGTTTTTTGCAAGGCAAATTGGGGTTAAGTGGCTTGCTCAAGGCCACACAGCTAGGTAATTATTAAGTGTCTGAGACCAGATTTGAAACCAGGTACTCCTGACTCCAAGGCCTGTGCTCTATCCACTGCCACCTAGCAGTCCCTAATTGTAACATCTTAATTGATCTCATTGACTCCTACACACTAGTCAGTGATTTTCCTTAAACTTAAATCTATTTGTTTTACTCTCTAACTCAGTAAATGCTACAGGCTTTCTATTGTCTTTAGAATGAAATATAAACTATTCTATTTAGCTTTTAAAGTCTTTCAAAAACCTTGCCTCAACTTATTTTTTCCAGATTCACTGGACATTATTACCTCGACACCACCACACTGATCTTCTTTCTGCTCCTCACGGAGAACAGCTCCTTTCTCATTACCTTTATATTAACAAATGTCTAAAATACATCCCGACGCTTGGAATGCAGTCTCTCCTCACTTCTACCTCATAGAATCCCTTCCTCTCTTTCAAGGCAATTCAAACTGTTGGCAGAAGCAAGTGCTAGGTGAAGATCGTTATATTTAACTACTTTCCATTTATTCTGCATATATTTATAAGTATTTGTTGCTTCCTGGTTAGAATGTAAACTCCTTGATCCATTCCTGTATTATTGGTTCTAGGGCCTGATCCAAACCAGACATTTAATAAATATTTTTTGATTAGCATCTGCATACCATATGATTAGCAGGATATAAAACAAACAACAACAAAAAAAAAAATCCTTGGAATGAAGTTAAATTTTGACTTAATTTCTACATGATTGATCCTTAAACTTCAAAAGTTTAGTCCTATTCTGTTCATCATTGCACTTTTCTTAAATCTAAATCATTAAATAATGACTTTTAATCAGACCTATCTTCAAAGTAACACTTACATCTTTAGCACTTTTTTCCGAATCTCAACTTCCTTGTCAACAATAGGGTCTTCAAACAGCTGTACTCTGAAGTTACTCTTTCGCAGAGGGGTCCCACATTCTGGACAATTTCCAGCTCCTCTCACAAAGAGTAATTCCACACAACTTTCACATCTGTGAGAAGAGGGGAGAAAAATGTATTATTTAACTCAACGAAATGAAAATTCACAAAATTTTTTTGAAATCTGACCAAACTACTTCAGACATTAACTAAATTAATTTAGTAAACTTTCAACTCCATTTTGGTAAATTTCCTAGAAAGTAAATTCCAATTTAAGAAAAGAAAATGTCAGAAGTCAAATCAATCTGTCAGCAAGTATTTTATCAAGCACCTAAAGGTAATAAGCACTGGACTGGACACTAAATTCGGCAATAGTTCTATTAAAAAAATACCTACTCTGCAGTCAAAGAATCTCAGTTCAAATATGATTTCAGATATTTATCAGTACCTGATTGCAGTAAAATCAACATTGACTATTGCCCCAGTCAAGAACAATGATGTTACCTCAGTTGCAATTTTTGTGGTGCAGATATAAATTCACAACACATACCCTAAACACCCTTAAAAGGCAATGAAACTGCCTTCGAAATTTAATGTGTCTCATTATGGGTCGACCACTTGGGTGGTCCATCAAGGTGATTATGGGAATAAATGTCCTGCGATTTGGGAAGACAGTACCTTACAGAAATCGCTACCCCAATTATTGTGGGTAAAGTCAAATGGAAGCTCGCAAAATTGCCCAAGCTATCTCATGTCATTAACACCAAACAATAACTGATCTTAGAAGGAATGAGAACTATTTGCTTGATAGTAATGGAGAAGTAGGAAGTAGGTGTACTTTGTAATTGATACCACTTCTATTAACATCAGTGAGGAAGCAAAACAGTACCCAGTAGCTTAAAGTGGACTACAGGAAAGCAAAAGTCATCTAACTAGTGAGTTCTGGACCTTGCTGACTTAAACACTATGATGGAACCCACAAACCCAGGGATCAGTATGGACTTAAAACTCATTAATGCTTTTTTATCTCTTGCTGTGGCTGTGACTAGCCAGAAGCAGTTTGTTCACCTTGGAAAAGAGTCCTATATACCTGCTCTGCCATTCCCCCCAGCTACATGCAACAATTTGAAGACAGAATCTAAAAGAAGAATCAATTTTTGAGGGCACTGAGAATCATTACTACAGTGGTAACATGCTAAAACCCCTCTGATGTGTGCCAAGCTGTGCAGAATCCTTGGTAAGTATGGAGAAGTTGCCACATTAAACAACTATTAAGTCTTTTCAAGCCACAGCCTTACCAGAATTGCCATTCATTATTTAACATTTTTTAAAAAGCAGCCACTCAGGGATCTTAGTGCACTATTGGACAGAATACTAGACTGGAAGTGAAGAAGAGCAAAGTTAGAAAACTACCTCAGATGTTTACTGTCTGACATGGGCATGTCTATTAACTTTTCCCAGTCTAAATTTCTTTATAAAATGTAGAAATGATCAAAAGAGAGAATATATTTAAAGTGCTCAACTTTTAAAACTGTGTTTATATAATTGCTAGAAATAGAGAAAAGAGAGAGACTTCTGGCCAAGATGGTGGAGAGAAGACAGGCACAGTTCTAAAGTCTCCTGATCTTTCCCCATCTATAATATGAAATAAACTTAACAGAAATCCAACCCACAAAACGCAGAAAGAAAAGCTAGGAGAAAGAACATCTACCTCAGGATTTCTCTCCCGTGGCAGCATTGGACAAATTCGGATGGGTGAATCTGGGCTGAGAGGGCTGATCAGACCTACAGATCAGCAAGATTAGTAGTAGAATTTGAGACAGGAGTCTGAGGGACTGAGCCGGACCTGGTGGATCAGCAGTGGGGCTAGACTCAACTAGGGAGCAGAGGCACTGGTGTTGGTGCTGTCACTCTGGAGTTTGAGGACAGGGATGTGGGGAGAGTTCCTGTGCAGGAGACCTGCTGACACCATCCCTGGGCTCCTCTGGTCTGAGGAACTCTGAGTGCACACCTCCATTACAAGTGAGGCCTTTTCTGGGAACAAACACTTGCAGACTACTTCTGCCTCAGGCAGGTATGTGAGCAGAAGAATCAGCCCAGCTGACAATAGGGAGAGAGAAGACCTCAGGCCAGGGGAAAAAGCTCACCATTGACTGAAGGCAAAAGGATTCAATAGCTCCAACTCCTCCCTTCAAGCAAAGGGAGAAGACCTCAATCTAGGACACAGACACTCCAGAGAAAGCAACCAGCACCTCCTACTCACCAGCCAGAGAAATTACACTCATTGAGTAAAGCCTTTAGTGATCCCAAGTCCTGGTGAACCAGCCCCTCCCCAACTCAAGGTCTTAGCAATATGAAGAAGGGTCAGCAGAAAAGTGGATCCATAGAAAAATTCTTGGAAGGGAAAGATCCTAACCCAGAAAGACCTTGAACCTCTGAGGAGAATACAATCTTGTCTTCAGCACAGAAAGACTTCCTTGAAGAAATAAGGAAGGAGCTTAAAAATTAACTGGAAAATTTGGGAGAGACAATTAATAGCTTGGACCAAGAAAACAAATCCTTAGAAAATATAACTGGACAAATAAATAAATAGATCTCTCACATCATCAACTGCACAAATACAAAATGAGAATAATTCTCTCAGATACTCAACTGGGCAAATGCAAAAAGAAAATAATTCTCTCAAAACCTCAATCGGTCAAATGGAAAGCTCTTTCAAAAGTAGAATTGACCAATTGGAAAAGGACTTGCAAATGGTTAATGAAGACAACTCCTCCCTAAGAAAAAGAATTGAGTCTGCAGAAACTAATGACTCCATGAGACAGCAAGAGTCAGTTAAACAAAATCAAAAAATGGCAAAGATAGAAGAAAATTTAAAATACCTCATCAACAAAACCAATGACCTTGAGAATAAATCATGGAGGGGCAACCTGAGAATTATTGGACTTCCTGAAAACATTGAAGAGAAAAAAAGCCTGGACTTAATATTACAAGATCTACTGATGGAAAACTGCCCTGATATCATGGAATCAAAGGGAAAAGCAGTTACTAAAAGAATACAAAGATCCCCTCCAGAAAAAGATCCTAAAATGAAAACACTAAGGAATGCTGTGGCCAAATTCCAGAACTATCAGGTAAAAGAGAAAATCCTGCAAGCAGCCAGAAAGAAACAATTTAAATATCAAGGAGCCACAGTAAGAATCACCAAGGACCTGCCTGCATCAACATTAAGGAATCCAAGGTCCTGGAAGGAGATATGTAGAAGAGCAAGGAAGCTTGGAATGCAGCCAAGAATCTACTATCCCACAAAGCTGATCCTTTTATTTCAGGGGAAAAGATGAACATATAATGAAATGGAAGAATTACAAAAATTCCTGATGAAAAGACCAGAGCTAAAAAGAAAATTTGGACACCAAACAGGAGGTTCAAGAGACACATGAAAAGATTAAAAGGGGGGGGGGGGGGATAAAAGGAAAAAAACTGCTATCCAGTAAGTTGAAACTGGCTATATCCTAGCATGGGGAAAAAGATTCTCATAAATCTTGAGAATTGTAACTCTAACAGAGAGAATATACCTAGCCAGAAATGATGGACATTAATGACCTATCCATAAGACTGCTATCTAATGGGATGTAACTGGATTTAACCCCACTTGGGAGAAAGACTAATAACTCTCAAGAATTTTAACTCTATTAGATAGAATGTATTTAGCTAGAAGTGACAGAAACTCAGAGTTTTCTATGACTCAGATAGAATAATCTAAAAAACACTACCTCCTTAAAAAGGGGGACAAGAAAAGATGGGAGGAGGGAGTGGATTGAATGGGGTAGATCGCATTACAATAAGAGGTACAAAATACCTATGGTAATAGAGGGGAAGAAGGGAGCAGATGACAAACACCTGAATCTTCTTCTCATCAGACTTGGCTTAAAGTCAACCTACACATACTCAGTTAACTTATAAAACATCTAACTTTTCAAGTATTAAAAGGGGAAAAGGGGAGGAGGGAAGGGGAAAGGGAAGGGGAGTTGGGGGAAAAAGGGGGAAATAAAAATAGATAGTTTTAAAAGAGATAAGGAAGGAAATTTTATCCTCCTAAAAGGTACCATAGACAATAAAGTTATTTCAGTACTGAAAAGATATGCACCCAGTAGAATAGCATCCAAAATCTTAGAAGAGAAGCTGAAAGAACTACAGGAAGACATAGACAGCAAAACTCGAGGGAGACCTCAACCTCCCACTATCAGATCTATATAAAACAAATCATAAAACAAACAAGAAAGAAGCTAAGGAGGTAAATAGATTGTTAGAAAAATTAGATATGGTAGACTTACAGAGGAAACTGAATGGGAATAGAAAGGAATATACCTTTTTCTCTGCAGTACACAGAACTTATACAAAAACTGACCATGTACTAGGACATAAAAACCTAATGATCAACTACAGGAAGGCAGAAATAGTGAATACATCTTTCTCAGATCACAATGCAATAAAAGCCATATGCAATATTGGGTCAAGGAGATACAGACCCAAAACAAACTGGAAACTGAATAACCTCATTTTAAAAAATGAGTGGAACAAAAAACAAATTATAGAAAGAATTAACCATTTTATCCTAGATAATGACAATAATGAAACAACATACCAAAACAGATGGGATTCATTCAAAGCGACTCTCAGGGGATATATTATAGTTTTAAATGCTTACGTGAATAAATTGTAGAGAGAGGAAATCAATAAACTAAACATGCAACTAACAAAATTAGAGAAAGAACAAATCAAAAATCCCCAATTAAATACCAAATTGGAAATCCTAAAAATTAAAGGAGAAATTAATAAAATTGAAAGCAAAAAAACTATTGAATTAATAAAACCAAAAGTTGGTATTATGAAAAAAACCAATAAAATTGATAAACCTCCAGTCAATTTAATTAAAAAACACAAAGAAAACCAAATTCCTAGTATCATAAATGAAAAAAAGGTGAATCCACCACCAATGAGGAGGAAATAAAAGTAATAATTCAAAATTATTTTGCCCAAATTTATGCCAATAAATTTGATAATCTAAGTGAAATAGATGAATATTTACAAAAATCTAAGTTGTCCATGTTAAATGAAGAAGAGATTGAATACCTAAACAACCCTATGTCAGAAAAAGAAATTCAACAAGTCATCATTGAACTTCCTAAGAAAAAATCTCCAGGGCCTGATGGATTCTCAAGTGAATTCTACCAAACATTTAAGGAACAACTAATTCCAATTCTATATAAACTCTTTAGGAAAATAGGGAAAGACAGAACTCTTTGTATGAAACCAATATGGTGCTGTTACCTAAACCAGGAAGAGTTAAAACAGAAAGAAAGTTATAGACCTATCTCCCTGATGAATATAGATGCAAAAATCTTAAATAAAATCTTAGCAAAACAATTACAACAAATTATCACTAGGATAATACATTATGATCGAGTAGGATTTATCCCAGGAATGCAGGGTTGGTTCAATATTAGGAAAACTATTAGTATACTCAATTATATCAATAACAAACCTATCAGAAATTATATGATCATACCAATAGATGCTAAAAAAGCTTTTGACAAAACACAGTATCCATTCCTACTAAAAACACTAGATTGTAGGAAAAAATGGACTATTTCTTAGAATAATTAGCAGTATCTATTTGAAACCATCAACAAGCATCATACTCAATGGGAAGAGGCTAAAGGCATTCCCAATAAGATCAGGGGTGAAACAAGGGTGCCCATTATCACCACTACTATTCAATATTGTATTAAAAACGTTAGCTTCAGCAATTAGAGAAGAAAAAGAAATTGAAGGATTTAGAATTGGGAAGGAAGAGACAAAACTCTTACTCTTTGCAGATGACATGATGGTCTACCTAGAGAATCCCAAGAAATCATCCAAAAAACTACTGGAAACAATTAGCAATTTTAGCAAAGTTGCAGGTTATAAAATAAATCCTCATGAATTCTCAACTTTTCTATATATGTCTAGAAAGATACAGCAGGAAGAGCTAGAAAGAGAAATCCCATTCAAAGTAATCTCAGACAATATAAAATATTTATGAGTCTATTTGCCAATACAGACTCGGAATCTTTTTGAAAACAATTATAAAACACTTCTCACACAAATTAAATCAGGTTTAAATATAACTGGACAAATATCAACTGCTCATGGACAGGTAAGACCTAATATAATAAAAATGATAATTCTACCAAAACTAAACTATCTTTTTAGTACCCTACTAATCAAAATTCTAAAAAATTACTTTAATGAGTTAGAAAAAATTGTAAGTAAATTCATATGGAGAAATAAAAAGTCAAGAATTGCCAGGAGCTTAATGAAAAAAAGTACAAAAGAAGGTGGCTGATCTAAAATTATAAAGCATCAATCATCAAAACTGTTTGGTATTGGCTAAGAAATAGAGTGGTGGACCAGTGGAACAGACTAGGTGCAATAGCAGGAAACAACAATTATAGTAATCTGCTGTTTGATAAACCCAAAGAGTCCAGCTATTGGGATAAAAACTCCCTCTTTGATAAAAACTGCTGGGATAATTGGAAGTTAGTATGGAAGAGACTTAGATTAGATCATAACCTAACACCCTTTACCAAGATCCAAATGGTTACAGGACTTAGACATAAAAAAACAATACTATAAGAAAATTAGAAGATCAAGGACTAGTCTACCTGTCAGATCTATGGAAAGGGGAGCAGTTTATAACTAAGGAAGAGTTGGAGAACATCACCAAAAACCAATTAGATGATTTCAATTACATTAAATTAAAAAGCTTTTGCACAGATAAAAACACTGTAACCGAGATCAAAAGAAATGTAGTAAATTGAGAAACAATCTTTACAACTAATGATTCTGACAAAGGAATCATTTCTAAAATATACAGAGAACTGGGTCATATTTTTAAAACAAAAAAGCCATTCCCCAATTGACAAATGGTCAAAGGATATGCAAAGGCAATTTACAGATGAGGAGATCAAAGCAATCCATAGCCATATGAAAAAATGGTCTAAATCATTATTTATTAGAGAGAAGCAAATTAAAGCTTCTCTGAGGTACCACCTCACACCTCTCAGATTGGCCAATATGACCAGAAAGGATAATGATCATTGTTGGAAGGGATGTGGGAAATCTGGGACACTACTACACTGCTGGTGGAGCTGTGAACTCATCCAACCTTTCTGGAGAGCTCTTTGGAACTATGCCCAAAGGACAACAAAAATGTGCATACCCTTTGACCCAGCAATACCACTACTGGGTCTATAATCTGAAGAGATGGAGAAAAAAGGTAAAAACATTACTTGTACAAAAATATTCATAGCAGCCCTGTTTGTGGGGCAAAGAATTGGAAGTCAAATAAATGTCCTTCAATTGGGGAATGGCTTAGCAAACTGTGGTGTACGTATGTCATGGAATAGTACTGTTCTATTAGAAACCAGGAGGGAGGCTAGGTGGTGCAGTGGATAAAGCACCGGCCCTGGAGTCAGGAGTACCTGGGTTCAAATCCAGTCTCAGACACTTAATAATTACCTAGCTGTTTGGCCTTGGGCAAGCCACTTAACCCCTTTTTAAAAGAGAGAGAGAGAGAGAGAGAGAGAGAGAGAGAGAGAGAGAGAGAGAAAAGAAAGAAAGAAAGAAAGAAAGAAAGAAAGAAAGAAAGAAAGAAAGAAAGAAAGAAAGAAAGAAAGAAAGAAAGAAAGAAAGAAAGAAAGAAAGAAAGAAAGAAAAGAAACCAGGAGGGATGGGATTTCAGGGACGCCTGGAGGGATTTGCATGAACTGATGCTGAGTGAGATCAGCAGAACCAGAAAAATACTGTAAACCCTAACAGCAACATGGGAGTGATGATCAACCTTGAAGGACTTGCTCATCCCATCAGTGCAACAATCAGGAACAATTTTGGGCTGTCTGCAAAGGAGAGTGCCATCTGTATCCAGATAAGGAGCTGTGGAGTTTGAACAAAGTTCAAGGACTATTCCCTTTAATTTAGAAAAAAAACAGATTATCTTATTGTCTGACCTTATTATTTCATAGACTTCTTGTCTCGTCTTTAAGGATATGATCTCTCTCTCATCACACTCAATTTGGATAAATGTACAACATGAAAACAAAGTAAAGACTAACAGATTGCTTTCCGTGGGGGTGGCAGGTGGGGGAAAGAAGTAAGGTTGGGAGGGAAATTGTAAAACTCAAATAATATCTTTAATATAAATAAATTTAAAAAAGAAAAGAAAAGAGAGTCACTACAGCATTCCTAAAAATGCACAGAAGAATAAACAGACTCAGTAGGAGACAAAAACAAGCACAGAAACATTAAAATTATCAAGTTGAATTTTTTTTTATTAATACAAGCTACACTAAAAGCTCCATGGTTTTGTGTACAATTCTCTTATTCTGTCTTCCTGTGTATAAGGAAAGGTTCTCGTTTATTGATATTTGTCAAGTTAAGAATAATAAAAAAAATTCTTTTAAGCAATTACTCGCCAGTTCTTGGAACCTGTTGCTACAAAGCATGTTTCATTCTTATAATCACAACTTTTTCCCCCAGAATTTTTTACTGTGCATTAGATAATACAAAATAGCTCCTCTAACAAGATGAGTAAAGCACAGGAGGTCTCCATTCAAACAATGGAAAATCATCGATTAAACATGGAAATGATATTTTCAAAACTGACTCACCAGGTCTCATAAATGTTAGTAATCTTTGAGAAGAGTTTCTGTGGGCCAAAAGCTGAGGACTACATCCCTGCTTGAATGACCTCACTTCTGTGCCAGATCATGGACCCCCAAAACAAGACCTGTCTCTAAGGATTGCCATTTTACCTAATTCATCAATGAATCTCAAAGAGGTTAAAAGTCATGTGTGCAAATGGAATATGGCAGCCATTAATTCATTAAGTAGGAATACTCTGAAAGATAAGTCCTCCCAATGGGCTGAGTTGCAAGTCACATGGATAATATGTAAGAAAGTCTTGAGGTATAAAGTGAATAGCATTCTCATAGTCAATTAAATATCTATTAAGCACCTACTATGTGCTAGATTACTACATGAGGTAATGGGGATACAAAAAGTATTGAACATCTTACCCCAAATGAGCTTACATTCTAAGTGGGAGGGGAGAAGGGAGATGAGGGGGTAGACAGACACATACAACAAATTAAAAGAACATAAACACAAGTTTACATAAACTAATTAAATACAAGTTAGTTTGGAAGGATTTGACAGTGTCTGAGAGAATCATGAAAGGCTTCATGAAGGTTTGATGATGTTAGCATGATGACTTAAAGATAGGAAAAAAAGTGTAGCAAAGGCATACATTCTAGCCATATAAGATAGGCATTACCAAAGCAAGGAGATGGAAGAGGGAGTGTCAAGGGAGAATGGAGGGAGGGAGAAGGCTAATTCTGCTTGATCACAGAGTTTAGAAGAAGGAATAATAACAATAGCCAAAAAAGAGGGAAAATAAGTTTTGCCACAATTCCAGAAGATCCATAATAAAACATGGTATGCATTTTCTGATAGAAAGGTAATGGATTCAGGGTGCTTACTGAAAATCAGTTTATGAACATGGCCAATGTGGGAAATAATTTTGCTTGATTATACATATTTGCTTTAAGGTTTAACAGAAATAAATTTAAAATAAAAAATAGATTCAGATCAGAATGTGAAAGGCTAAAAAGGTTGGACAGAGAAATGTCAATTTTTAAACCTGAGAGATTCTTGGACAAAGGCCATGAGTCTGACTGAGTGATCCAGCTGGGGCATAGAGGGGACAGTACTGGACGACCAGAAGTTCTTCCCTCTGGAGTCAGAAGCAATGGAGAAAATTTGCTGATACCTCGACCCCACACAGAATTGTTTGTGGTACATTTCAACATCCATCAGAGACACCATAGCATTCAAATGAACAACCAGACTGATGTTCTAACAAGAATAGCAGACATTAATCTACCACCAATTGAGACATGACAACCATGACACCATCCTCTTGAAAACTGCTTAGTCAACATGCCCTAAACACTGGGGTTATTTTCCAGGATGAATCGACAAAATTCTAAGAAGGGAGAAAGTTTCTCCAGTCTAGTTGTTTCTTAGCTATGACCTTAAAGAATTCTTATATAATATCAAGAAATAGAAAAATTCTGTTTGTTCTTCCATTTGCCAGTAAGTGATGGAACTTAGTAGGCAAGATCTTAGTTTCATTGAGGTTTTTTTTTTTCAGATTTTTGCAAGGCCAAATGAGGTTAATTGGCTTGCCCGAGGTCACACAGCTAGGCAATTATTAAGTGTCTGAGGCCGAATTTGAACTCAGATCCTCCTGACTCCAGGATCGGTGCTCTATCCACTTTGCCACCTAGCGGCCCTGAGTTTTTTACGTCAAGTTTCAAGTCAGCTTTTACACTCTCCTCTTTTACCCTCATCAAGAGAATTCTTAATTCTTCTTTACATTTTTGTCATCAGAGTGCTATCAACTATGTCTGGGATCGTTGATAGTTCTTTCTGGCAATCTTAATTCTGGTTTTTGATTCATCTGGTCTAACATTCCATATTAAGTACTCTGCATATAAGTTATAAATGTGGATATCATGCAGAGTCACCTTTTTGGGTTACTGAAAGAGAGAGTTTGTTATTGCCAGAGAGCCAACTTACCAACTTAACAAAACTCTATTAGTCTACTGACCATCATTTTTTGCTACAAAGCCAAATTTGCATGCTGTTCCAATTATCTTTTGATTTCATATATATATATATATATATATATATATATATATATATATACATATATATATATATATATATATATATATATATAAAATTCATTTGAATGAAAAAATGCCTAAACAGACTTGGTAGGGAGTATAAAATGCTAGATAAAGACGAGGGAGAGTCTTTACCCAGTTCTCACTGAAGGGGCAATTTATCAACAAAAGCCTTCAAGGAGAATTAGAGATCTGAGAGCTAGAGAACATAATTTGAGTGGTGATAAGGAAGGAATCACTATCCAAAGACAAACTGCATTCAAATTAATTTATTAGCTACTTTACTACAGGTAACTCATGCCACTTTACATTAGGAGGATAACTTTTAATTGTAAAGCTTTTTTTCCCCCTTGATTAGGCTCCCAGAGATAGAATTAGTCTAGATCAACTGGTCTCCTTTTAAAATAGGCTAGTAGGGGTGGCTAGGTGGCCCAGTGGATAGAGCACCAGCCCTGGAGTCAGGAGTATCTGAGTTCAAATCCAGGCTCAAGACACTTAATAATTACCTAGCAGTGTGGCCTCGGGCAAGCCACTTAACCCCATTTGCCTTGAAAAACATAAATAATAATAATAATAATAATAATAATAATAATAATAGGCTAGTGAACCAGAAATAAGTTTGTATCTTTGTCAAGACCAAGTGATGCTGCTTAGTCTTACAGTATCTACCACAGGGTCCAGATCCTTGCTTCCAAAGAGCCAGAAAAGATAGAGATAACATACAAAGTTTTCACTCTTTGATCCTAGTTTCCCTCACATTTAGTCATCTTGGTATTATACTCTTTCACTGAAACTACACCCTTCAGACAAACTCTGTCCCCTTAGGAAACTGAGGATGGGAGGAAGGGAGGATGAAATAGCATATATACCCAAATGAAATAATTCTATATTCTTGCTGAATACTCTTTAGAAACTATTACTGAATAAACATTTTGTTCACTGTTGTATAGTCTTTGAGTTCTGAGTTTTCTTCCAGTCCCAAGTCCAAACATCGGAGAAGCATAAGTAAACCTGGCCCTGGTATGTGACACAGAACAAATTTCAACATCCCTGAGCACATCAGGTCAGGTTAGATGCCTCTGAAATCCTTTCTAGTTTTGTCAATGATAGTATGAGCCTATGGTGCACTTCAAGTAACTTAAGTATTGTAAGTTATGTATGTATGCAAAAGATAAGCAAAAAAAGTAATATGGTTGGGGAGGGGAGTCTGAAGGGAGGGGAGGGATTTGAAGGGAAGGTCCTGGCAGCTAGATGATCAAAAAATCCTCACAAAGAAAAGTATCATTTAAACTAAGCTTTGAACGAAGTTAGGAAGACTAATTGATGGAAATGAAAACAGAAAGCCGTGTGTATGTGTGTGTGTGTGTGTATGTATGTGTGTGTGTGTGTGTGTGTGGATTTAATCTATATTTTATATTTTATTCTCAAATCAACTGGGCATCACTGAAGTTTTTTGAGCAGAGTAGTGAAACATTCACACTTGTATTTTTACTAATATCACTTGGAAACTCTAAATGAGACAGTTTAGAAACAAAAGAAAACTGAGCTAGGAATATCAATTAGGGACTACTGAAATAGCTTGGGTAGTCAGACTTCAGGCCAAGACACTGCGTTAAGAGCTCCTCCTTCTCCTCAAAAACAACATGAAAGAAACTTAACAGAAATTTGATCGACAAATCCCAGAAAGAGAAGCTAGGAGAACACCTACCAAGAAGGTCTGTCTCGGGGGACTGTGGGTGGACCGGGAGATGAGAGCAGAAGGTCAGCACTGGGACAGCAGCTGGGGGAAGCCAGAGGGCAAGCCTCAGGCATAAAGACTTTACTGAGTGGCAGGTGCAAGATCCAATGTTAGCTGCAGAGTCTTTGGACAGGGGAAAGGAGCTAATGGAGAGTGAGTTCTAGAACAGAGTTTCAGAGCATGCCTGGAGAATAACCAGCTGAGCTGGGGACCTGAGCTCCAAGCTTTCCGTGGAGCCCTTTGCCCAGAACAAACAACAAACAACCCCCTACCCCATCAGGCTAAGGCATGGTCAACAGAGTTCACTCAACAGTGTTCAAAGTCAACACAGACCCTGCTGCTGAGGGCCCCAAACACTCCAGATAAAGCAACCAGTGCCCCCTACTGGCTGGCCCTTGGAATTACTAAGCCAAGTGAACAAAGTCTCTAAGATCTTCAAAAGCAAACCTCTGAGAGCCAGCCATCCCCAACACAAGATCCTAGAAAGATGAAGAAAGGCCATAGAAACGGGGACCCCAAGGAGAAATAGAAGAAATAGATTCTAACCCAGAAAGATCTAGCACTGCTGAGGAGAATATGAATTGGTCTCCAGCCCAGAAAGACGTCCTTGAAGAAATCAGGAAGGAGTTTAAAAATCAAGTGGAAAAATTGGGGGGAAAAACTCAAGAAAAAATTAACACCTTGCAAGAGAAAATTAACATCTCATAACGAGAAAGCAAATCCTTGGAAAATACAATTGGACAAATACAAAATGAGACTAATACTCTAAGATCTTCAATTGGGCAAATGCAAAAAAAGAAAATGATTCTCTCAAAACTATACTTGGGCAAATGGAAAACTCCTTCAAAAAAAAAAAAGAACTGACCAACTGGAAAAGGAATTGCAAAAGATAAATGAAGAAAAATCTTCTCTAAAAAGAAAAAAATCGCTGGAATCACTGGAAACTAATGACTTCATAGGACAACCATATTGTGTTAAACAAAACCAAAAGATAGAAAAAATAAAATAAAATGTAAAATACCTTATCAGCAAAATTGCTGACTTGAGAACAGATCAAGAAGGGAGAACCTGAGAATTACAGACCTTCGTGAAAACACTGAAGAGGACAAAAAGCCAGGACTTAAAATTACAGGATTTAGTGATAGAAAATTACTCTGATATCATAGAACCAGAGGGCAAAATAGGTACTGAAGAATACAATTCCAGGGGCGGCTAGGTGGCATAGTGGATAAAGCACTGGCCCTGGAGTCAGGAGTACTTGGGTTCAAATCTGATCTCAGACACTTAGTAATTACCTAGCTGTGTGGCCTTGGGCAAGGCACTCAACCCCGGAAAGGGAGGGAGGGAGGGAGGGAGGGAGGGAGGGAAGGAAGGAAGGAAGGAAGGAAGGAAGGAAGGAAGGAAGGAAGAATACAATTCCCTACAGAATGAGATCCTAAAATGAAAACACCAAGGAATGTTGTGGTCAAATTCCAGAATTATCAGATAAAAGAAAAAATTCAAAGACCAAGGAGCCACAGTAAGTTTATGCAGAACTTGACCACAGCAACATTAAGAGATCCAAGGGCCTAGAATGAGATATTCCAAAGAACAAGGGGAGCTTGGAATGCAGCCAAGAATCCACTACCTGGCAAAGCTGAGCCTTCTCTTCCAAGGGAAAAGATGGACATTTAATGAAATGAGGGACTCCCAATATTTCATGATGCAAAGACCAGAGCTAAATAGACAATTTGGATATCGAACAGGAGGCTAATATCACTTGGAAAGGGTAAAAAAAACTACTATCTAATAAGATGAAACTGGCTATAACACTACTTGGGAGAAAGACTAATAACTCTATTAGAAAGAATATACTTAGCCAGAAGTGATGGACACATAACTTTTCTGTGACTCAGAATGATTTAAAAACAATACCTCCTTAAAAAGGAGACAGTAAGGAGATGGGAGGATGGAAGAAATTGAATAGGGTCCATTTCTTTACATCAAGAGGTACAGAAGACCTACTGTAATTGAGGTAAGAAGGGAGGAGATGAGAACCACCTGAATCTTCATCTTATCATATTTGATTTAAAGTTAACTTAGACACATTCAGTTACATTAAGAAACTTATCTTACTATCTTCAAGCATTAAAGGGGGGAAAGGGGAGAGGGGTGGGAAGTGAAGAAAAAGGGGAACTAACAGAAGGAAGGGAAGAAGGGGGAAAAGGAAAGGGTAAAAGGGAGGTCGATTTTAAACACAGTGAAGGTGGCGGTATTCAGAAACAAAACACTGGGGAATATGGATAAAGTGAAAAACGGGGAAAGCATAAACAGAAGGAAGATAGCATGGAGTGAGGGCAATAAAGAGTTAGTAATTATAACTTCATATGTGAATGGGATGAACTCTACATTAAAATGTAAGCAAATAGAAGAATGGATTAAAAAACAGAATCCTACAATATGCTGCTTACAAGAAACTCAACTGAAGCAGAGAGGTACATATAAAGGTAAACAGTTGGAGCAAAATATATTTTGCTTCAGCTGAAATAAAAAAAAGCAGGTGTAGCAATACTTATCTCAGACAAATCAGCAGCAAAAATAGATAGCTTTAAAAGAGATAAGGAGGGGTGGCTAGGTGGCATAGTGGCCTTGGAGTCAGGAATACCTGTGTTCAAATCCAGTCTCAGACACTTAATAATTACCTAGCTGTGTGGCCTTGGGCAAGCCACTTAACCCCATTTGCCTTACAAAAACCTAAAAAAAAAAGAGAGATAAGGAAAGAAACTTTATCCTCCTAAAAGCTACCATAGACAATAAAGTGATTTCAATACTGAATATGTATGTACCCAAGGGTATGGCATTCAATTTCTTGGAGGAGAAGTTGAAAAAGCTACAGAAAGACACAGACAGCAAAACTGTATTAGTGGGAGACCTCAACCTCGCACTTTCAGATTTAGATGAATCTAATCAAAAAATAGAAAAAAAGGAAGTTAAGGAGGTAAATAGATTGTTAGAAAACTTAGATATGATAGGGCTATGGAGGAAAGTAAATGAAGATACAAAGGAATACAATATTTTTTTCTACAGTACATAGAACTTACATAAAAAACTGATCATGTACTAGGGCATAAAAACCTAATGATCAATTGCGGAAAGGCAGAAATAGTGAATAGGTCTTTCTCAGATCATAATGCAATAAAAATCACATTCAATACCGGGCCAGGGAGATATAGACCCAGAATTAATTGGAAACTAAATAACCTCATTTTGAAGAGTGAGTGGATCAAGAAACAAATTATAGAAAGAATTCATTATTTCATCCGAGATAATAACAATAATGAAAACAAGATACTAAAACCTATGGGATAGACTCAAGGCAGATGTCAGGGGATTTATTATATCTTTAAATGCTTCCATGAATAAGTTAGAAAAAGAAGAAATCAATGAACTAAATATTCAACTAAAAAAATCAGAGGGGGTAGCTAAGTGGCATAGTAGAAAGAACACCAGTCCTGGAGTCAGGAGTCCCTGAGTTCAAATCCAGCCTAGACACTTAATAATTACCTGTGTGGCCTTGAGCAAGCCACTTAACCCCATTGCTTTACAAAAAAAAAAAAAAACCTAAAAAAATTAGAGAAGGAACAAATTAAAAACATTCATTAAATACCAAATTGAAAATTCTAAAAATTAAAGGAGAAATTAATAAGATCAACAGCAAGAAAACTACTGAACTATTAAATAAAACCAAAGAGCTGGTTTTATTAAAAAAAAATAAAATTGCCAAACCTCTGGTCAATTTGATTAAAAAAAGGAAGAAAAAAACAGATTTCTAGTATCATAAATGAAAAAGGTGACCTCACCACCAATGAAGAAGAAATTAAAGTAATAATTCAGAATTATTTTGCCCAACCCTATGCCAATAAATTTGACAATCTAAGCAAAATGGACAAATATTTACAAAAATATAAGTTGCCAGGGTTAAATGAAGAGGAGATTAAATACCTAAACAAACCCTATTTCAAAAAAAGAAATTCAAAAAGCCATCAGCGAACCCCCTAACAAAAAAAAAAATCTACAGGGCCAGATGGATTCACAAGTGAATTCTAGCAAACATTTAAGAAACAATTGGTTCCAATTCTATATAAACTCTTTGGGAAAACAGGGAAAGACGAAACTCTGTCTAACTCTTTGTATGACATCAATATGGTGCTGATACCTAAACCAGTAAGAGTTAAAACAGAGAAAGAAAATTATAGACCTATCTCTCTGATGAATATAGATGCAAAAATCTTAAATAAAATCTTAGCAAAATGATTACAACAAGTTATCACTAGGATAATACATTATGATCAAGAGTAGGATTAATTCCAGGATTGCAGGGTTGGTTCAATATTAGGAAAACTGTTAGTATAATTTCTATCAATAACATACCTATCAGAAATCATATGATTATATCAATAGATGCTAAAAAAGCTTTTAACAAAATATAGCACCCATTACTACTAAAAACACTAGAGAATGTAGGAATAAATGGATTGTACCTCAGAATAATAAGCAGTATCTATCTGAAAACATCAACAAGCATTATATGCAACAGGGATAGGCTAAAGGCATTTCCAGTAAGATCAGGGGTGAAACAGAGATGCCCATTATCACCACTACTATTCAATAATGTATTAGCAATGTTAGCTTCAGCAATAAGAACAGAAAAAATTGAAGGAATTAGAATAGGGAAAGAAGAGACAAAACTCTCACTCTTTGTAGATGACATGATGGTATACCTAGAGAATCCCCAAAAAATCATCTAAAAAACTACTAGAAATAATTAGCAACTTAAGCAAAGTAGCAGGACATAAAATAAACCCTCATTAATCCTCAACATTTCTATATATGACTAGTAAGATACAGCAGAAAGAACTAGAAAGAGAAATCCCATTCAGAGTAACCTCAGACAATATAATATACCTGGGAGTCTACCTGCCAAGGCAGAACTCAAAAACTTTTTGAAAACAATTATAAAATACTTCATATACACATAAAATCAGTTTTAAATATCAACTGTTCATGGATAGGTTAAGCTAATATAATAAAAATGACAATTCTACCAAAACTAAACTACTTGTTTATGCTCTTACTAATAAAAGTTCCAAGAAACTACTTTAATGAGTTAGAAAAAGCTGTAAGCAAATTTACATGGAAAAATAAAAAGTCAAGAATTTCCAGGGATTCAATGAAAAAAAGTGCAAAAGAAGGTGGATTAGCCTTACCAGAGCTAAGATTATATTATAAAGCATCAGTCATCAAAACTGTCTGGTATTGGCTAAGAAATAGAGTCATGGATCAGTGGAATAGACTAGGTGCAATAGCAGGAAATGAGTATAGTAATCTGCTGTTTGATAAACCCAAATTGTCCAGCTATGGGGATAAAAACTCTCTCTTAGATAAAAAGTGTTAAGAAAATTGGAAGTTAATATGGAAGAAACTTAGATTAGACCAACACCTCACAAAATGGATACAGGATTTAGACATAAAAAACATATTTTAAGCAAACTAGAAAATCAAGGAGCACTTTACTTGTCAGATCTATGGAAAGGGAAGCAGTTTATGACCAAGGAAGAGATGAAGAACATCATTATAAACAAACTACATAATTTTGATTATATTAAATTAAAAAGCTTTTGTACACAAAAAAAAACCACTGCAACCAAGATCAAAAGAAATATAATAAACTGGGAAGCACTTTTTACAACTAGTAGGACTAGTTGTGAAAAAGGACTTATTTCTAAAATATATAGAGAACTGAGTCATATTTTTAAAAAAAAAAAAGCCATTCCCCAATTGACAAATGGTCAAAGGATATGCAAAGGCAATTTACAGATGAGGAAATCAAAGCAATCCATAGTCATATAAAAACTGCTCCAAATCATTACTTATTAGAAAAATGCAAATAAAAACATCTCTGAGATTCCACCTCACACCTCGAAGACTAGCCAGTATGACCACAAAGGACAATGATCAATGTTGGAAGGGATGTGGGAAATCTGGGACACTGTCGGTGTAGTTGTGAACTCACCCAACCTTTCTGGAGAGCAGTCTGAAACTGCCCCCAAAGGCCAACAAAAATGTGCATACCTTTTGATCCAGCAATACTACTACTGGGTCTATACTCTGAAGAGATGATGAAAAAGGGTAAAAACATCACTTGTACAAAAATATTCGTAGCAGCCCTGTTTGTGGTGGCAAAGAATTAGAAATTAAGTGAATATCCTTCAACTGGGGAATGACTTAACAAACTGTGGTATATGTATGTCATGGAACACTATTGGTCTATTAGAAACCAGGAGGGATGGGAATACAAGGAAGCCTGGAGGGATTTGTATGAACTGATGATGAGTGAGATGAGCAGAACCAGAAAAACATGGTACACCCTAACAAACAACATGGGGCTGATGATCAACCTTGATGGACTTGCTCATTCCATCAGTGCAATAACCAGGGACAAATTTGGGCTATCGGCAATGGTGAATACCATCTGTATCCAAAGAAAGAATTGTAGAGTTTGAACAAAGACCAAAGACTATTACCTTCAAATTAGGGGAGGAAAAAACATTATTGTATTATGTAATTTTTCTCTCATACTTTATTTTTCTTCCTTAAGGATATGATTTCTCTCTCATCACATTCAATTTGGATCAATGTATACCAGTGGAAGCAATGTAAAGACTGGCAAATTGCCTTCTGTGGGGGGTGGGGGGTAGGGAAGTAAGATTAAGGGAAAAATTGTAAAACTCATAATAAATAAAATCTTTAAAAAAAAATAGGGGCAGCTAGGTGGCAGTGGATAGAGCACCAGCTCTGGAGTCAGCAGTACCTCAGTTCAAATTCGGCCTCAGACAATAATTACCTAGCTGTGTGGCCTTGGGCAAGCCACTTAACCCCATTTGCCTTGAAAAAACCTAAAAAAAAAAAAAAAAACTCAATTGCCTGGAGTGGATTGAATGAAGTCTTTTGAGAAATACTAAACAAATCCTTAGTAAATTGTACCATTCATTGCTTCCTCAGTTCTTTGCCAAATTTTTGTACAGGGCCATGGTGGCAACCATTCAGGACTGGGGGGTAATGAGGGGAAAATATTTTCTGTGGCCACATGTGGAAATTATAGGAGTTATATAATTCATAATAACCAGTGAAAAAGAAAAATGGAAGCTATTCACACAGAATAATTTTTAAAATCAAAATACAGAATGTGTGTACAAATATAATGAGGCATATATGTAGATTTGTAAATATGATGAACATAGAAAGAGTTACATAATCACGTTAAGAACAGAGTCAGGAACAATAAAATTAGGAACAAGTTGAAGCTGGCAATAAGTACAATGAATAATAAAGAATAGATCATTTTTTTCAGTCAAGCTAAAGGCAAGAGGAAGATCAAAGAAATGTTTAGCAGTGTTCTCAACAGATGGGACAATATGTACAATATTAATTGATAACAAAGAATGCAAAATTCTTCATCTTATTGACTTGTCCAAAAATGGTTAAAGAAATTGAAACCCAGAATAAATGCACATACGATAAAAAGAACACCTAGCCACCCTCAATAAATAAATTGTTCCAAATGGACTGCATACTACAACTACTGAAGGAACTTAACAATGTGACTTTTGAATTGTCATTAAATCCAGAAAAATTGTGAAGAGTAGAGTTATAAGCCTAAAGAGAAGACAAATATGATTTTATTTTCAATAAGGGAAAGAAAATAAGTTCCTTTCCCATAAAGGTCAAACATCACAAGTTGTAAGTAACCAGAATCAAATTAAAATGTATTTGGGAATTACTGGGAAAAAATGAATTTAAATACAATAGACTATAGATAGTTAATGTGAGGTTTCCTTCAGGCAGGCAGAAGCCTTATAAACTGTTTAGTGACCTCCATTTCTTCATGAGTTTGACATTTCTGTTTTAAATTATACTTAGGTGAACTTGACTTCTTTTCTGGAAAAATTTTAGGCTGTATTATTAAAGGAAAAAAGCAAGTGAATCAGGAATAGCTGAAGGCACGGAAACAAAAATCTGAGTGCTTTGTATGAGAAAGAATAAGAGAAAAAAAAAGATTGCATTATAGAGTACATGGAAGGAACGATGTGCCTAAAAGCTGGAAAGGTAAATTGGGGCCAGGTTGTTTAAGTCTCTAAACTATAAAAAGAGAAGTTTATACCTGATTTCAGAGTTATAGAAAGCAAATATAGTATATTGAAGAGGAAAGGGACATGGCTAGTCCTGTGCTTTAGGAAAATTATTTTGGCTGTTATGTCAAGAATACATTAGAGGGGTGGAGCCAAGATATCAGAGTGAAAGCAGGAAATTCCAGATGATCTCCCCCAAACCATTCCAAATGCCTTTAAATTATGACTCTACCCAAATTTTAGAGTGGCAGTACCCACAGAAAGACCGAGTGAAACAATTTTCTAGGTTAAGACAACTTGGACGATGCTCGGGAAGGGTCTATTCCACCAGGATTGGAAAGGGTCACAGGGCAGCCCAGGCTGCACGAGTTACTGGAGCAAACTGGCTCCAGTCATCCAAGAACTGGTCTCAGGGTGCCTGGGTCCTTGGGGGCACCTGAATCCCTGGCAGCTGGGATGATTTCACATAGCAGAGTGACTAAGGAGCACAAGCCAGCACAGGCCTCAGCATAGACCTGGCTCTGGCAACCAGAAGCAGCTTTGCAGAGTCACCCAGCAGTTGCTTGCAGAAGACTCAACCGAAATGACTGGGCCAGTGGTCTCTGCACTATCCCTGTGGTAGGACTCTATAGCTTTGCCCATACTCATATCCAGGTCACAGTCTGGGGTCCCAGACTGCCATAGCACAGCAGGGGACCCTCCTCACAGGTTCAAAGCAAATACTTGTGGTCATCCACAGACTAGAGCAGAGGTCAGGAAATCAATCAGAGTCTCTTATAAGACCTTGGAGGAATAGAGGTCCCTGGAGGGAAGTGGGTGGAGGAGCTTAAGAAAGTACATTCTCCACTCTGCAAGGAGAACCCTACCTTAAGAAAGAGTAAGGGGTGGCTAGGTGGCGCAGTGGATAAAGCACCAGCCCTTGAGTCAGGAGTACCTGGGTTCAAATCTGGTCTCAGACACTTAATAATGACCTAGCTGTGTGGCCTTGGGCAAGCCACTTAACCCCATTTGCCTTGGAAAAAACCATAAAGTTAATTAGAGCTGAAGGGAAGCCATAGGGCATAAGGAATGGTGCTAAAATTGTGGGAGAATCCCCCGAATTTACTAAGGACTCGAGAAATGGGGAAATGAACAAACAACAGAAGAAAAAGAATCTGACCACAGACAATTACTTTGGTCCCATGGAGGATCAAAATACACACTCAGAAGATGATAAAGTCAAAACTTCTGTATCTAAAAGCTCCCAGAAAAATAGGAATTGGTTTCAGGCTATGGAGGAGCTCAAAAAAGATTTTAAAAATCAAGTAAGGAAGGTAGAGAAAAATTAGGAAGAGAAATGAGAGCAATGCAATTAAATTATGAAAACCAATTCAGCAGCTAAAGGAAGAATATTCAAAAAAAATGAATAACATTAAAAACCAGTGTAGGTCAAATGGAAAAAACAGTTAAAAAGGTTCAATGAGGAGAACAATGCCTTAAAAAAAAGCAGAATTGGCCAGATGGAAAAAAAAAGCTTTCTGGAAAAAATAATTCCTTCAAAGGAAGAAAGCTGACGACTTTGTGAGAATCAAGAAACAATGAAACAAAAACAAAAGAATTAAAAACTAAAAGAAAACGTGAAAAATCTCATTGGAAAAACACCGACCTGAAAACAGAGCCAGAAGAGAAAATTTAAAAATTATATGGGTTATCTAAAAGTCCTTACCAGGAAAAGAGCCTAGACTTCATTTTTAAAGAATTTCTACAGGAAAACTGCACTGATATCCTAAAAGCAGAGGGTAAAATACAAATTGAGGGAATTCGCTGACCACCTCCAGAAAGACATCCCATAATAAAAACTCACAGGAAAATTAGAGCCAATTTCCTGAACTCCCTGGTCAAGGAGAAAATATTATAAGCAACCAGAAAGAAATGATTCAAATATTTGTGGAGCTACAGTCAGGATTACACAGGATTTAGGAGCATCTACATTAAGGGTCTGTAGGGCTTGGAATATGATATTCCAGAAGACCAAGGAGCTTGGATTACAACCAAGAATCAAATACCCAGAAAACCTGAATAGCCTCTTTCAGGAGAAAAGAAGGACTTTCAATGAAATAGGAGAATTTCAAACTTCCTGGTGAAACGACCAGAATTGAACAGAAAGTTTGATTTTCAAGTACAGGTCTCAAGTGAAGACTAGAGAGGAAAATTATGAGGGATTTAATGATGTTGAATGCTTGTATTCCAGCATGGGTAGATGACACTGATAACTCATATGAACCTTCTCATTTATTAGGACATCTAGAAGGAGTTTATATATACCAAGCACACAAGGGAGCTGAATATGAAGGTATACTATAAAGATGGAGTTAACGGGAAAGAAAGGAATGTAATAGGAGTAAGGGAAAGGAGAGGTAGAATGGGCTAAAATATTTCACGTAAAAGTGGCAAGAAAAAAATTTTGCCATGGAGTAGAAGGCAGGAAGGTGAAGGGAATGAGTGAGCTTTCATTCTCATTGGAAGTAACTGAGAGAGGAAATAGCATACTCAATAGGGTATAGAAATCTATCTTGCAGTAGAGGAAAAAAGAAAAGGAAAGGGAGGGACAGGGTAAATGGAGAAAGAATATAAAAAAGGGGAGTGGAGAGGAGTAAGATGGAGGTAAATACAGCTAGCAATAGCAACTGTGGGGGAAAAAATAATGAAGCAACTTCTCTGATGAACTTGTGATAAAGAATGCAATCCATCCCAAAGACAAAGCTGCTGGTATCTGAAGCACACCTTTTTTTTTTCTCTCTCACATTATTTTTCTTGAGGTTTCTCTATCTTGGGGAGGGGTCTGGGGAATTATGTTTACTTTTATAAGAATATTGTAGACTTCCGGCCAAGATGGCAGAGAGAAGACAGGCACAGTTCTAGTCTCCTGATCTTTTCCCCATCTATCACATGAAACAAACCTCTTAAAAGAAATCCAAACCAGGAAACCCAGTACTAAAAGCCAGGAGAGGAAAATCTACCTCGGGATTTGTCTCCCCACAGCAGCCTTGGCTGGGTGCCAGCAGGCCAAGGTGTGTGAGCAAAAGAACCAGCCCAGCAGAGGAATGACCTCAGGCCAGGGTAAAGCCCACCACTGATTGAAGGTAAAAGAATTCAATAGCTCCAATTCCCTCCCTCAAGCAAAGGGAGAAGGCCTCACAACCAAGGTCACAGACACCCCAGAGAGGGCAACCAGCTCCTCCTACTGGCCAGCCAGAGAAACTGCACTCAGTAAAGCCTAGAGATCCCAAGGCCAGGTGAACCAACCCCACCCAACTCAAGGTCTTAGCATGATGAAGAAGGTCAGCAGAAAGGTGAATCCATAGAAAAATTCCTGGAAGGGAAAGACCCCAACCCAGAGAGACCTGGAACATCTGAGGAGAATACAATCTGCTCTCCAGTACAGAAAGACTTCCTTGAAGAAATAAGGAAGGAGCTTAAAAATTTAGGAGAGACAATTAATACCTTGCAACAAGAAAACAAAATCTTAGAAAGTAGAATTGGACAAACACAAAAGGAGAATAAATCTCTTAGATCATCAATTGGACAATTACAAAATGAGAATAATTCTCTCAGATCCTCAAATGAACAAATGCAAAAAGAAATTAATTCTCTCAAATCCTAAATTGGTCAAATGGAAAGCTCTTTCAAAAGTAGAATTGACCAATTGGAAAAGGTTAATGAAGAAAATTCCTCCCCCCAAAAAAAGAATGGAGTCTACAGAACTAATGACTCCATGAGACAGCAAGAGTCAGTTAAACAAAATCAAAAAATAGAAAAAATACAAGCAAATGTGAAATACCTCATCAACAAAACCACTGACCTCGAGAATAGACCAGGGAGGGGAAACCTGAAAATTATAGGACTTCCTGAAAACATTGAAGGGAAAAAAAGCCTGGACTTAATATTACAGGATCTAGTGATGGAAAACTGCCCTGATATCATGGAATCAAAGGGCAAAGTAGTTATTGAAAGAGTACATCGATCCCCACCAGAAAAAGATCCTAAAATGAAAACACCAAGGAATGTTGTGGCCAAACTCCAGAACTATCAGATAAAAGAGAAAATCCTGCTAGCAGCCAGAAAGAAACAATTTAAATATCAAGGAGCCACAGTAAGGATCACGCAGGACCTGTGTGCATCAACTTTAAGGGATCAAAGGGCCTGGAACAAGATATTTCGAAGAGCACGGGAGCTTGGAATGCAGCCAAGAATCTACTTTCCTGCAAAGTTGGGCCTTCTCTTCCAGGGAAAAGGATGGACATATAACGAAATGGAAGAATTCCAAAAATTTCTGATGAAAAGACCAGAGCTAAACAGAAAATTTGGATATCAAACAGGAGGTTCAAGAGACACATGAAAAGGTAAAAGAAAAAAGGGGGGGGGGTCAGTAAAAGGAAAAAAATGCAATCCAGCAAGTTGAAACTGGCTATATCCCAGCATGGGGGGGGGGGGGGGGGTAGAGCTTCTCATAAATCCTGAGAAATGTAACTCTAACAGAGAGAATATACCTAGCCAGAAATGATGGACATCCATGACCTATCCATGAGACTGATATCTAATGGGATGTAACTGGCTTTAACTCCACTGGGGAGAAAGACTCTAATAATCTCAGAAATTTTGACTCTATTCAACAGAATATACTGAACTAGAAGGGACACTCAGAATTTTCTATGACTTAGATAGAATGATCTAAAAAAAATACACTACCTCCCTAAAAAGGGGGACAGGAAAGAGACGGGAGGAGGGAGGGGATTGAATGGGACAAATCTCATTACACTAAGAGGTACAAAAAAACCTATGGTAATAGAGGGGAAGAAGGGAGTAGAGGAGAAACACCTGAATCTTCTTCTCATCAGACTTGGCTTAAAGTCAACCTACACATACTCAGTTAACTTATAAAACATCTAACCTTTCAAGAAGTAAAAAGGGAAAAGGGGAGGGGGGGACAGAGAAAGGGAAGGGGAGTGGAGGAAATAAGGGGAAATAACAAAAGGAAGGGAAGGGAACAGGGAAAGGGGAAAGAAAGGGGAGGGTGTGATATAGGAGGGCAAACACACTGAAGGGGGTGGTTTTCAGGAATAAAAGACTGGGGAATATGGATAAAAGGGGGGGGGTGAAAGGGGGGAAAATACAAACAGAGGGAAGATAGCACAGAGGGCAATAAAGAATTAGTAACCATAACCTTGAATGTGAATGGGATGAACTCTCCCTTAAAACATAAGCAAATAGCAGAGTGGATTAAAAACCAGAATCCTACAATATGCTGCTTACAAGAAACTCATTTGAAGCAGAGAGATACATATAGAGTAAAGGTAAAAGGTTGGAGCAAAATATATTTTGCTTCAGCTGAAGTAAAAAATGCAGGGGTAGCAATCCTTATCTCAGACAAAGCAGCAGCAAAAATAGATAGTGTTAAAAGAGATAAGGAAGGAAACTTTATCCTCCTAAAAAGTACCATAGACAATAAAGTCATTTCAATATTGAGTATGTATGCACCCAGTGGAACAGCACCCAAATTCTTAGAGGAGAAGCTGATAGAATTACAGGAAGACATAGACAGCAAAACTCTACTAGTAGGAGACCTCAACCGCCCACTATCAGATCTAGATAAATCAAATCATAAAACAAACAAGAAAGAAATTAGGGAGGTAAATAGATTGTTAGAAAAATTCGATATGGTAGACTTATGGAGGAAACTGAATGGGGATAGGAAGGAATATACCTTTTTGTCTACAGTACATAGAACTTATACAAAAATTGACCATGTACTAGGACATAAAAACCTAATGATCAACTGCAGAAAGGCAGAAATGGTGAATACATCTTTCTCAGATCACAATGCACTAAAAGTGATAATGCAATACTGGGCCAAGGAGATATAGACCCAGAACAAACTGGAAACTGAATAACCTCATCTTAAAAAATGAGTGGACCAAAAAACAAATTATAGAAAGAATTAACCATTTTATCCTAGATAATGATAATAATGAAACAACATACCAAAACCTATGGGATTCATTCAAAGAAAATCTCAGGGGATATATTATAGCTCTAAATGCTTATATGAATAAATTGGAGAAAGAGGAAATCAATGAACTAAACATGCAACTAAAAAACTTAGAGAAACAACAAATCAAAAATCCCCAATCAAATATCAAATTAGAAATTTTAAAAATTAAAGGAGAAATTAATAAAATTGAAAGCAAAAAAAACTGTTGAATTAATAAATAAAACCAAAAGTTGGTATTATGAAAAAACCAATAAAATTGATAAACCTTTGGTCAATTTGATTAAAAAAAAGAAAGAAGAAAACCAAATTGCTAGTATTGTAAATGAAAAAGGTGAACTCACCACCAATGAGGAGGAAATTAAAGTAATAATTCGAAGTTATTTTGCCCAATTTTATGCCAATAAATATGATAATCTAAGTGAAATGGATGAATATTTACAAAAATATAAGTTGTCCAGGTTAAATGAAGAAGAGATTACATACCTGAACAACCCTATCTCAGAAAGAGAAATTCAACAAGCCATTAGTGAACTCCCTAAAAAGAAATCTCCAGGGCCTGATGGATTCACAAGTGAATTCTAGCAAACATTTAAGGAACAATTGGTTCCAATCCTATATAAACTCTTTGGAAAAATAGGGAAAGATGGAACTCTGCCTAATTCTTTCTATGAAACCAATATGGTACTGTTACCTAAACCAGGAAGAGTTAAAACAGAGAAAGAAAATGATAGACCTATTTCCCTGATGAATATAGATGCAAAAATCCTAAATAAAATCTTAGCAAAACGACTACAACAAGTCATCACTAGGATAATACATTATGATCAAGTAGGATTTATTCCAGGAATGCAGGGTTGGTTCAGTATTAGGAAAACTGTTAGTATACTCAATTATATCAATAACAAACCTATCAGAAACCATATGATCATATCAATAGATGCTGAAAAAGCTTTTGACAAAATACAGCATCCATTCCTATTAAAAACACTAGAGAGTGTAGGAATAAATGGACTGTTCCTTAAAATAATTAGCAGTATCTATCTGAAACCATCAACAAGCATTATATTCAATGGGGAGAGGCTAGAGGCATTCCCAATAAGATCAGGGGTTAAACAAGGGTGCCCATTATCACCACTACTATTCAATATTGTATTAGAAATGTTAGCATCAACAAATAGAGAAGAAAAAGAAATTGAAGGAATTAGAATTGGGAAGGAAGAGACAAAACTTTCACTATTCGCAGATGACACGATGGTCTACCTAGAGAATCCCAAGAAATCATCTAAAAAACTACAGGAAAACAATTAGCAATTTTAGCAAAGTTGCAGGTTATAAAATAAACCCCCATAAATCCTCAACTTTCCTATATATGACTAGCAGGACACCGCAGGAAGAGCTAGAAGGAGAAATTCCATTCAAAGTAACCTCAGACAGTGTAAAATACTTGGGAGTCTATTTGCCAAGACAGACTCAGAATCTTTTTGAAAACAATTATAAAACACTTCTCACACAAATTAAATCAGATTTAAATAACTGGGCAAATATCAACTGCTCATGGATAAGTAGAGCTAATATAATAAAAATGACAATTCTACCCAAACTAAACTATCTGTTTAGTGCCCTAGCAATCAAAATTCCAAAAAATTACTTTAGTGAGCTAGAAAAAATTGTAAGTAAATTCATATGGAGAAATAAAAAGTCAAGAATTGCCAGGAGCTTAATGAAAAAAAAAGAGCAAATGAAGGTGGCTTAGTACTACCCAATCTAAAATTATATTATAAAGCATCAGTCATCAAAACTGTTTGGTATTGGCTAAGAAATAGAGTGGTGGACCAGTGGAATAGACTAGGTGTAAAAGCAGGAGAGGAATATAGTAATCTGCTGTTTGATAAACCCAAAGTGTCAGGCCACCGTGATAAAAACTCCCTCTTTGATAAGAACTGCTGGGATAATTGGAAGTTAGTATGGAAGAAACTTAGATTAGATCAACACCTCACACCCTTTACCAAGATAAGTTCCAAATGGTTACAGGACATAGACATAAAAAACAATATTATAAGCAAATTAGAAGATCAAGGACTAGTCTACCTGTCAGATCTATAGAAAGGGGAACAGTTTATGACTAAGGAAGTGTTGGAGAACATCGCTAAAAACCAATTAGATAATTTCGATTACATTAAATTAAAAAGTTTTTGCACAGATAAAACCAATGTAATCAAGATCAAAAGAAAAATAGTAAATTGGGAAACAATCTTTACAACTAATGATTCTGACAAAGCACTCATTTCTAAAATATACAGAGAACTGAGTCATATTTTTTAAAAAAAAAAAGCCATTCCCCAATTGACAAATGGTCAAAGGATATGCAAAGGCAATTTACAGATGAGGAAATCAAAGCAATCCATAGCCATATGAAAAAATTCTCTAAATCACTGATTATTGGAGAAATGCAAATTGGGGCTTCTCTGAGGTACCACCTCACACCTCTCAGATTGGCCAGTATGACCAGGAAGGATAATGATCATTGTTGGAAGGGATGTGGGAAATCTGGGACACTATCACACTGTTGGTGGAGCTGTGAACTCTTCCAACCCTTCTGGAGAGCTATTTGGAACTATGCCCAAAGGGCAACAAAAATGTGCATACCCTTTGACCCAGCAATACCACTACTGGGTCTATACCCTGAAGAGATGAGGAAAAAGGGTAAAAGCATTACTTGTACAAAAATATTTATAGCAGCCCTGTTTGTGGTGGCAAAGAATTGGAAATCCAGTAAATGTCCTTCAATTGGGGAATGGTTTAGCAAACTGTGGTATATGTATGTCATGGAACACTATTGTTCTATTAGAAACCAGGAGGGACGGGATTTCAGGGAAACCTGGAGGGATTTGCATGAACTGATGCTGAGTGAGATGAGCAGAACCAGAAAAACACTGTATACCCTAACAGCAACATGGGAGTGATGTTCAACCTTGAAGGACTTGCTCATTCCATCAGTGCAACAATTGGGAACAATTTTAGGCTGTCTGCAAAGGAGAGTACCATCTGTATCCAGATAAGGAGCTGTGGAGTTTGAACAAAGTACAAGGACTATTCCCTTTAATTTGGGGAAAAAAAAAACCCAGATGTCTTATGGTTTGATCTGGTTACCTCTGAGAATTCTATTCTCTTTAAGGATATGATTTCTCTCTCATCACACCCAATTTGGATTGAGGTACAACATGGAAACAAAGTAAAGACTGATGGAGTGCTATCTGTGGGGTGGGGGTGGGGGGAGGGAAGCAAGATTGGGGGAAAACTGTAAAACTCACATAATATCTTTAATAAAAATTTTAAAAAAAGGAAAAAACGACTATTGTAATAATGTGAATAAGTAATTTTTTTAAAGTAGCGGTATAAACTTATGGCAGGAAAGACCCATCAGGAAATTACTGCGGTAGTCCAGAAGAGAAATGATAAGAAGCCTGAAGAAGGATAACGGCCATTCAAGTAGAAAAAAGGGAAAGGATTTGAGAGATGATGTAGAGATAAGAAATGACAAGAGTTATACAAAAGTAATATGGCAGTAAAGAGTTGAGGACTATACTAGATAACCAATAGGACCACAGTTTTCCCAATAGTAACAAAAAAAGATGAGTTTGGAAGGAAAGTTAATGGTTTCTGTTTTGGACTCACTAAAACTGATAATCTTCTGGGGCACCAATTCAAAATGTATTGACAGGCACTGGCTGAAATCAATCTAGAGCTACAGAAAGAAATCAGAGCCAGCTCTAGGGACCTGGAGGTCATCTCTACAAAAGTGACAAGCAAACCCAAAGTCTAAACATATATCCCAAGGGAAGACAGAATAAAAAACAAAACAAAGTAAAACAAAATAAAAGCAACAACAAAATATATTCACCAAAATATCTATAGAAGCATCTTCTGTGATATCAAGGAACTTAGGAAAAGAGGTACATACATAATATTCACTGAATGGACAATGGTTAAACAAATTTGATAAATGAATAGAATGGAATGTAATATTAATGAATATTAAGAATTCAGATAAACATGTAAAAATTATATTAGCTTACTTGGAGTGAAGCAAAGTAAACAAAAAGTCCAATAAAACAAAATTGAACATTTCATAATTATAATTATCAAGTTTGGACTCAAGGAAAAGATACAAAAATGCCACTCTCTCCTTTGGGTGGAGAGGTGAGAAACTGTATGAAATACTGTGTATGCTGCCATACATAATCAATGCCTCTGTTGGTTTTACTAAATTTTCTTTTTTAATCTTTATTATATAACAAAAAAGCATCACTGGTTGGCATCATTTTTTAAATAATTATTTATTTTTTAATTTTAGAATTTTTCCCCTAATCTCACTTCCTTTCCCCCACCCCCCACCCCCACAGAAGGCAGTCTCTTAGTCTTTACATTGCTTCCATGCTATATACAATGACCTGAGTTAAATGTGTTGAGAGAGATATCATATTCTTAAGGGAAAAAATAAAATATAAGAAATAGTAAAATTGCATAATAAGATAACAGGGTTTTTTAATTTAATTAAAGGTAATAATCTTTGGTCTTTGTTCAAACTCCACAAGTCTTTCTCTGGATATAGATGGCATTCTCCATCACAGATACCCCCAAATTGTGCCTGATCATTGCATTGATGGAATAAGAAAGTCCATTAAGGTTGATCATGACCCCTATGTTGTTGTTGGTATGGTGTATAATGTTCTTCTGGTTCAGCTGATCTCGCTCAGCATCAATTCATGCAAATCCTTCCAGGCTTCTTTGAATTCCCATCCCTCCTGGTTTCTAATAGAACAATAGTGTTCCATAATGTACATATACCACAATTTGTTCAGCCATTCCCCAATTGATGGACATTCACTCAATTTCTAATTCTTTGACACCACAAACAGAGCTTCTATGAATACTTTTATACAAGTGATGTTTTTGCCCTGTTTCATGATCTCTTCAGGGTATAGACTCAGTAGTGATATTGCTGTATCAAAGGGTAAGCACATTTTTATTGCCCTTTGGACATTAAATTCCAAATTGCTCTCCAGAAAGGTTGAGCAAGCTCACAGCTCCACCAACAGCGTATTAGTATCCCAGATTTCCCACCTCCCTTGCAACATTGATCATTGTCCTTTCTGGTCATATTGGCCAGTTTGAGAGGTGTGAGGTGGGGCATCATTTTTTTTTAAAAAAAGGCATTAATGAAACTTTTAATAATACCATATGGTCTTTCCCCAATAATTTTTAAATAAGAAAAACATTCATAAAATTAACTGAAAACTATACATGACCATATGAAAATCTCTTCTAAACCACTGAGAGAAATGTAAATTAAAATAGGTCGGCATATGAATTTTCCCCCTTATATTTCAAATTGGCAAAAATGGCAAAAAATAATAAATCTATTTTAGAGCATGTGTGCGAAGATAGCACACATCCAGTAGTAGACTTATGAACTAGTCTAAATGTGAGAAAAACAATTTGAAATTACACAAGAGAAGTCATTCTTGTATCTATAGATCACATGACTGCACTGCTGCACAAATAACCCAAGAAGGTCAGATAAAAATAAAGGTCCTACATCATTCATAGCAGTATTTTTTTTTTTGTGGTAACAAAGAACTGGGAAAAAAAGCAGGCTACTAGCCATCAGTTAAGGAATGCACATAATTGAGTACTGTTATACAGTAAGAATACAGAATTCAGAAAAAATATAGGAAGATTTTTGATTAAAAACTGCCATGGAATGAAATAAACTGAACAGGAAGAACAATATATATGTGTATATATATACATACATATATATATATATATATATATATATATATATATATATATATCTACAACAATTGTTAAGAACTTTTTTCCTCATTTGATTCCAAAATCTATATTTCTTCTATTTCTACTTAATAATACAAGTTAAGCTCCTTGGAACTAATAAGCAAAATCTATTTAATTCCCCTCCTTATTCCCTCTACTCTTTTTCCTGTAATGATGTTTGATAATGACACTTTCCCACTCCACTGAAATGGTCCTTTGTAACAATTTAGTATAATTAAGTCAATCAAATCAACACACTGATCATGTCTGATAGCATATTCATATGTATGTCCTAACATCTTTCTTATAAGAAGACAAAGTGTTTCATCATCAGTCCTCTACAGTCAAGAAAATTTCCACATTAGTCATAACTAAAAGAAGTTGGGGAAATCTCACATGTACAAAAATATTCATCAGATCTTTTTGGAATGGCAAGGAATTGGAAATTGAGGGGATGCTCATCAGTTGGGGAATGGCTGAATAAATTGTGATATAGGAATGTGATGGAACACTATTGTTCTATAAGAAATCATGATGGATAGGATTTCAGAAAAGTCTGGAAAGACTTGTATGAATTGTTGCAGAGTGAAATGAGCAGAACCAGAAGAACATTATACACACAAACAAAAACATAGGATGACAATCAATTATGATGGACTTGTTTATTTCAGCAGTATAATAATCAAAAACAATTTTTAAAGACTTGTGATGGAAAATATCATCCATAGCTAGAGAAGGAACTATGAAGCTTAAATCAAAATCAAAGCTTATTGTTTTTCATTTTTTTAAATTTGTCTCATTTATTATTTAATTTTTTTCTCTCTAATGTTTTCTTTCTTTCATTTGGATTTGATTCTTCTCTCACAACAAGATCAATATGGATCTATGTTTGGCATGGTTAAAAAGGTAGATCCTATCTTAAATTGCTTTCTGTCAAGGGGAAGGGAATAGAGGGAGAGAGAAAAAGGTAATACTCAAAACCTTGCAAAAATGATTGGTTAAAACTACCATTGTATGTAACTGGAAAAAACAAGAACAAAAACAAAATTAAAAACCAGGGGTTCTTAACCTTAATCTTCAATAATTGATTTCTTATTTTATTTAGGTTTTAAAATAATTGTAAGGGGTCCATAGGTTTCACTAGCCTGCCAGAGGGTGCCATGACACAAAGAAGAGTAAGCATTCCTCTCTAAATGATAAGAAGTATTATCTTGGGTTCCTGTCTTTTTTTTTTTTTTAAGATATATATGTCTTGAAGTCAGGAACTAATATTTCTATGTTGTTTAGAAAATAAAAAACTTTAGAATCTAGAATCATCATACAGGTATAATTTTTGAAACCATTTAGAAAGGTTTTACTTTAGCCAACTTGCTTCCTAACCTAAAAACTGAGGAAAATATTAGCTACTTATAATCTCAAAATTACACAAATATTCAAGGTATCTTGTCATCACCCATGAATGCTCCATTAAACATGGGATAATGGATTCAGAAACTCTTTTTATGCACTCATAATTAGTTGTCATTCTTCCTCTTCCTCCGTCTAGTAACTTCAAACACGTTCTCTACCTTCATCTCCAACTTCCTTCACTCCACCTCTCAGTTCTTTCCTCTGTCCTCTGTCTTGATTCCTTATTGAACTAGGTCAACATTCTACTGTCTTTTCAAGTCCCTTATTTCACTTCATTGTCCTTTTGGAGATACTGCCCTATCATGCTGTTGAACAAAGTTAGAAAAAAAAAGTCACAAAACCTTGCTGACCAGATCTATTACAAATTTATGGTACAGAATCTCTACTGCACCAGGACAATCTTTTTACACTTCACTAATTATTTCCCTAGCTCCCACTCCCCCCACTGCCTTATATTTCACTGAAAAAAAAAGTAAGAACTTTCGACATGAGCTCTCTCTTCTCCCCTTCTCATCTATATTCCCTAGACAAACACCTCTAAAAGAGTGATCCTATTCCATTCTATCATTTCTAGTAAACTTCCCCCTCTAGCAACCCTACTCTCTTAATAAGATTCAGTTGCTTCCTATCTATGTGGTTTCCCTAATGTCTGCAAGCATGTCTCCCTCATCTTCAAAAAAAAAAAAAACCCTCACTTGAGCTGTCCATCCCCACTATCATTCTATCTTCATATCTTTCTTTTTCTGGTTAAAATCTTTCTAGCCAACATGGACTATTACTCACACCCCAATTGTATACATATTGCTAGAAACCATGCCTCCACTTCCCATTCCTTTAACTATCGTCCCTCAATTTGGTTGCTGACAAGATCATTCAAAAAGTGTCCTCCCCAAAGTTACTGATGATTTTCTTAATTGTTAAATCTAATGGCCTTTTCACAACCCTCATACTTCTTTGATCTTTGACATTGTGGAGCACCCTTTTCTCTGGGAAAATCTCTTCTCATTAGATTTTCATGACATTACTCTCTCCTGATTCTCCTCTTATGTTTTGATCAATCCTGTCACCTTTGCTGGATCATCGTTTTTAGATTATGCTCACTAACAGCAAGTATTCCTCAGGGATCTGTCTTGAAAAACTCATCAATTTTTACTTAAGTGAACTGAAGACAGTTCCCATGGATTCAATTATCATTTCTATGCATATTACTTTTGGGTCTATTTACCCAGGCTTAACTTCTCTGAGGTACAGAATAATATCTCTAAATGCCTATTAGAAATCTCAAACTAGAAAACGCAAAGTTCTCTTAAACTCAAAATGTCCAACTCCAATTCATCCCCACCCCTCAAATCTTCTGCTCTACCTGATATTCCCCTGGTGTCACTGAGGATACCACCATCCTCCCAGTCATCCAGCACCACAACTTCAATGTCATCCTCAACTTTTCACTCTTCTCTTATCTGTCCCACTCCATTATCCAATTACACTCAATAAAAAAAGTGAATGTATTTCTCTATTTAGACTTACATGAATAAATACGCTTCATAATATCAGTGACCTATATTCTGAAAATTTTACCATACTTTAAACATAGTATAAACAACTTATAGACAAGTTACATTTCATGTTTTTAAAACAATGTTTTATTCCTTTGGTAAGAATTTTTATATACTGAATTGTTTGGATGGATTTTTTAAACCATTCTTAGCTTTTACATATTTCCTTAAATTAACACACCTCTTCTTCCTCAATTTTTCAGGACAATCTTCACATTGGTTTTCTCCAAAATTAAAAAAGCAAGTCATCAAAATTTCCAATGAGTTCCAGGATTTCTCACTTTTACTTGGGACATTTATTGAGTCTATCAGATAAATGGTTTGCAGTACTTAGAGGCATTTGGTTTCAAAACTTAGTGTCAAAGTAAAAAAAATTAATGACAAAAAATGCTAGCCTAAAGGATAAAAATCTAAGCCTGAGTTCTTATGAAATTATCTTTCCACTGATCTCAATTACACACATACACATATTTATGTCATATATGTGTATACATACACACATACACATACACATATATACTACTTAATAGTCATTCTAAAATAAATTATACTTCAGGCTACCAACCTATTTTTCATAAAACTAAAGACATTCACTTCAAGTTAATAATTATCAACAGATCATTTGAATTAGAAAGACAATATATAAGGAAATATTTTCCCCCAGTTACTCTACAAGTATTAGATAGTTAAATTATTTACTCTAAGTTGTATCCCCATCAACAATATTCTAGTTCCCAATAACTGTCCAAGAGATTTCACACAATACAGATTACTGATCTGAGATCCAGAATTTGTGGTTCAACAAAACTGAGATGATTATCACCACACTCTTTCTTCCCTCTGGATATTCTCTTCTTCTTTGGCTCCTATGGCAATGCTTTCTTACTGGTTTCCCTCCTGGTTTCCTGGCTGATTCATCATTCACTAAAATTTAATTCCCTTGACTCTGTCCTGTATCTCTTCTTTTCTCTATATCTTCTCTCCTTATTTCTACAATTCAATTATCACCCCTATATAAATTATTCCAAAATCTGTAATATACAGCTTTGATCTTTCTGTCCTGAACATATTAAAACATCACTAACTTATTGCCTGTCAGATTTCTACCACTATTATCCACAGATGTCTCTTATTTTCTACCAGGGACAGTATTCAAATTTTAGATTTCAAGAATAAGGATAGAGTAGATTTTGCAAGAAGGCAATAAAAGGTGTGTTTTCACATACCTTAAAAAAAATTCAAAACTAAATTCAAACCCATTCCCTCCTCCCATAAGCCAGGTCACTAAAATCCTTCCATAAGCCTGGCTTCCAAAGCTGTCTATGTCCATTCAGATAACTAAAATCCTCCAAAACCATCAGCTTCAGGACCTTGGCGCCAATCCCTGATTTCTTCCCTTAACTTTATATCCTATCCATTATCGATTACCGTCAAACCCAAAATATATTTTTTCCTATCTGTTCCTGTCTTTCCATTCACATCATGCTAGTTCATGTCTTCATCATCCATCGCTGATACTAGATTGATCTTATTTCTCATATCTTTTTTCCAATCTTTCTTAAATTAAACACAGTAGCAAAACAATTTTTCCAAGACAGAGATTTCACCATGCTATTTTCTTAACCAAAAAAAAATCTAATAGAGCCCTAATGTTCTTAGAATAAAAGGCAAATTCTGCAGCCTAGTATATTTGAAGTCCTTTAAAATTTGGCTCCAACCAACTTATCTTTTCAATATTCCCTTTAAACACTATAAAATTCCAGCCAACATGAACTACTGCTTATACCCCCAAATGTGGCATTCCATCTTATACCTCTAATCTTCCACCTCCATACGCCATCTGATTCCTCATCTTTCAAAGCTCAATTTAGAATCCACTTTCCCTAAGTCTCATAACAATCTTCAGTTATTAATATTCTTTAAACATATTACCTTGTATTTTTAGGTTCCAAGATTAGGGAGGAAAGGTTTTTCCCCAGAGTAGTATGTGTGGTTATCTGAACAACATTTTTCAGGAAGGACTAGAGACTATCCATAGGAAATCAGGATCATGCAGGGTCTCAACATTATATAATATGATGATTAGATAAAAAAACTGAAGATGTTTAGCACTAAAGGAATTCTTCTGCTTGGCCATACAAAATTAACTAGGAATAAGGAGTGGCAAAGACACAATTTAGATTTGATATAAGTATTTCTTAACAATTAGGTCAATATAAAAATGGAATGACTGCTTCAGAAGATTACAGAACTACATAATTATAAAGATGAAAGGGATCTCAAAGGTCATCACTCAAATGAGAACAAAAAACCCCTTTATAACATATCCCAAAATGAACATTCAACCTTTGCTTAAAGGCCTGTGGTGAAGGGGAAAATACTACCTCCCTCTTATATGCGTTTGATAAATCAACTTCATAAATACAAGATGGGAAGGATGTGACTGGAAAGCAGTTCATCTAAAAAAAGCTGAGGGTTCACACATACAAAAATATTTACAGCAATTCATTTCATAGTGACAAAGAATTGGAAATTGGAAATTGAGGAATTGCCCATCAATTGGGGAATGGCTGAACAAATTGCTGGATATGTTTGTGATGGGAGTATTATTGTCCTGTAAGAAACTGTGAGGGATAGGACTTCAGAATAGCCTGGAAAGACTTGCATGAACTGATGCTGAATGAAGTGAGCAGAACTGGAAGAAAATTGTACACATTAACATCAACAATGTGTGATGATTACTATGACGGGTTTGCTTATCATAGCAATACAATAATCAAAGAAAATTCTAAAGGACTTGTAAAGGAAAATACCATCTACATCCAGAGAAGGAACTATGGAATCTGAATGGAGATGAAATCTTACTATTTTCAATTTTCAAAATTTGTCTATTTTATGGGGTTTTTTTCCCTTTTTGTTTTGATTCTTCCTTCTCAACATGATTAATATGGAAATATGTTTAACATGGTTGGTTCTTGTACTTTGTTATCAAAGAAGTCCAAAATGGCATCACTACATTTGAGACAAATTACAGTGTGTCCAACTATGGCTGGCTGATCAGACCAATATTAGCTTAGAATGCTCTATCATAGATTGGGCACATATAATCCATATGAACACCTGGGGTGGGTACTCTAAAATTATGGATGTCATGTTTCCTTTAAGTTGCTTCAGTTCTGCCTTCCTCATAGAGTGCAGCACCCTCACTGATGAGGGCACACCAAGCTGGGTGGTCCTGTGCCAGTGTCTCCCATGCTATACAATCAATTCTAAAATTCCTTAATGAGACCTTCAAGGTGTCTCTGTATCACTTCTTCTGACCCCCTTCTGGCACTTGCCCTGTGTGAGTTCTCCATAAAATGGATTTTTGAGTAAGTATATATCTGGCATTTTAACAATGTGTCCAGTCCGTCATAATCACACTCTCTATAGTAATGCTGTAATGCTTGGTAGTTTAGTTTGAGAAAAGACCTCAGTGTCTGGTATCTTTTCCTGCCAGGTAAGCTTCAGAATCTTCCTAAGCCAATTTAAATGGAAATGATTCCGTTTCCTGACTGTAGACCTTTATTTTGGTGGTTAGTCTAACCTCTTCTCACACTTCCTTTCAGAGCCTTCCAAATATTGAGCTAGCTCTGACAATGCGAGTGTCGCCCTCATTGTCAGTGTGCCCCTCCTTGGAAAGGACACTGCCAAGGGAAGTGAACTTGTCCACAGTGCTCAAAACTTTTCCATTCACTGTAATCAAAGGTTCCACATATGGATGATGTGGTTCTGGCAGATGGAGCAACTATGTTTTCTTGGTGTTAATTGTTAGACCAAAATTAGCACAAGCAGCAGAGAATCGATCCATACTCTATTGCATCTCAGCTTCAGAAAACATTGCAGTGGAAAGAAGTAAACAAGAAGTCAGGAAACCTGATTTTTTTTAACATTATTACACATGTATAATCTATATTAGACTACTTTCTAACAAGGAGGAGGGAGGGAGGAAAATGTGAAACTCAAAACCTTAAATAATTGATTGCTGAAAATTATCTTTGCATGTGGTTGTGAAAATAGTGTTTTTTAAGAATCTGAAAATATAAAGAAGCTGAGCTCAGTATTAAAGTTCAACATAAGAAGACAGAGAGAGCCAAGCTGCCAAGAGTAGTAGAAAGAAGAAAAGAGAATAAACCCACAAAAAACTCCTCCAAACAAAGAATTCTGATGGGACCTCCAAGAAAATGTCACTGTGAGTCATTTTTGTGAACACTAAACAGACTGGTACTAGATTGTGAAGGTTTTTTAAATTCCAGAAGTTTAATTCCAAAGGCAATGAAGGATAACTAAGTTTCTTAAGCAGGTGAGTAAAGTTCTCAAATCTGTGCCTTAGCAGTATGATACCTTAGCAGGTATTAACACCATAGAGAGAATGATCTGCCTCCAACAAATTATAAAACTATTAAAACTACAGATAAGTGATCGATTCATAAGATTTGTTAAAAGCATGAAGATAATGAATAGATATTGTAAACTGTGTTTCTTTTAATTTTACAAAATGCTTTCACAATTGATCCTCAAAAAAAATCCTATGAAATTTGATAGGACTACTGTTAGACTCTACAAATTTCTTTATATGCACTCTTGAAACAAGTTACCTCTTTGGCTTCTCTTTTCTGGTCTGTAAAATAAGCATGAACTATACAATTCCTCAGGTTCCTTCCAGCTCTAAACCTAGGATAATAATAATAACTGACACATAAAGCTCTAAGGTTTCTAAGAACTTTATACGCATTATCTCATTTGATCCTTATAACAAACTTTTGAAGTCAGCATTATTTTCCCATTTCAGAGAAAGAAACTGAAGTCCAGAGAGGTTCAGGTGACGTGCTATGGAAAAAATGGCAAATATCTGAGGAAGGATTCATTCCAGGTTTGTCTGGCTATTCATCCTTGCTACCTCCTCTGACTACTTTAGAGAGAATAAAACTAAAATGCAAAAAAGGATAAGGGATTTGTCCAGTGTCATAAGTGGTAAGTGAGGGAACAGAAACTAAAAGTCAAGTCTCCTGACTCCTCATTCACTGCTTTCCATTGCAATATCTTCTGAAGCTAAGCAACATAACTACTTGCAAGGTTTACTCAAAATTCTGTGCAAACTTTTTATAAAAACAGATGAATCAAATCCTTTCAAAATATGGGAGCGTCTTTGGACTCCTCTATTGATAAAAGTCATTTGAATAGCTTGCTAACTATTCAAATACATATAATCAACAGAATAGTCTACTGAATACCTAAGTAACAAAAGCTCAGAAAGAAGACAAATAGGGCAAAAGTGGTTTTAGTTAATTTAGCATTTTCAAGACAAAGGAAAATCTTTTTCATTCTTGGTTTTATTTTTTTTAAGAACAGCACTAGTTCTTCCAATATCTTTGCTTACTTCATCCTTCAAGGATTTATGACAGAATGAACAATGTTCTGAGACATAATTATTGTAATTGTGAAATTAGTTCCTAAATAAATAAGAGTCTATACATTAACAATGCTTTTGCCCCCCAAATAAGAGAGATTTCTTTACTACTAAAACATAATGGAGATTGGTGAAGGCAGTTCCATACCTTTGTGAGGGTAAACAAGTAAATATTTTCATGCGTAAAACTCCGGACACTACTGATGTAAAAAGGAGTCTAAATAATGTCTAAACAATGAATATACCCCAAAAAATAGAAGCATAAGAAAGTAAAATAAGAAAAATTATCAAGGAAAGAAGAAATAATGAAATTAATTATACCAATTATCTCATGTTTAAAGAAGAAAAAAAGACTAACCAATGGGGTAAAAGAAAAAACAATCAGGAAATATGAATAGAATAAAAATGGAATAAGGAGTTAAAAGATTTAAGAGGATCTTAAATTATTTAAATTATTGTGGATAATGAAATAAAAATAGCAGTTAATATAGGGAATACAGCTAAATGAAGACTTAATGATGATATTATAATAAATGATTCCAAAAATGAATCATAAGAACAATTAGAAATGAGGTGAAAGAGAATAAATTGTAGCTGAACTAGTAATGAGAAGTGATTATATCCCAAATAACAAACAAAAAAAGGAATTGTGAACATGATTATAATGATGTTAAATTTTTAACAGTCAACAAATTGAAAATGAGCAGGAATAAGAAAATTTTGAAAATTAGAAAAGAAATAGATATTAAAAATTAAACTATAGAATTAATGATGAAAGCTGTTTCTTTGAAAAGACTCAAAAAATAAATGTCTTTAGCAAACTTAATTAAAAAGAAAAGGGAGGAAAATAACTAACCAAAACCAAAAATTAACAGAAAAATCACAAAAGATAGAGAAGTTCTCAAGGTGTCTTAAAGCTATTTCTAGCTATATGAAAAGAATAACAATGACAGAAATGCAAATGAAAATAATCGTAAGGTTCCACCTCATACTTATCAGATTGGCAAAACTGACAAAAAAAAGGATATGATATTTTGGGATGGCTGTGGGGGGGGGGTGTATTTATATACTACTGGTAGAACTATGAAGTGATCCAACCATTCTTGAAAGCAACTATTCACCAAGTTATACAGTCTGATTCAGTTATATCACTGTTAGACCTAATCCCAAAGAGATAAGAAAGAGGAAAAAGTCCTATATATGCAAAAAAAGTTTATAGTAATTCTTTTCATGGTAGCAAAACACTCGAATCTAAAAGGAATCAATTGAATACTTAAAAATACAGTATAGGAATGTAATATTATTCTATAAGAAGTTAAGGAGAAAAAATGACAAGATTTGCATAAACAGATAAGTAAAATAAGCAGAATCAGAAGATTTGTACTTTATATGATCTCTAAAAGATTTAAGAATTATTATCAACTAAAAGATCAGACATGATTCCAGAAAATTGATAAAGAAAAACACTGCCCATCTCATGAAAGAGAAAACACATGAATATAAATATATATATACATATATATATGAAGAAGAAATTCATTTCTGAATGCCAACAAAATGTATATCTGTTTTGCTTGACAGGAGTTATGTAATACAAAGGTTCTGTATTTCTTCTCTTTTTTCCTCTTTCATTTCAGTCAGTAAGATGAAGATGGGAGGAAATAATGAGTATTAATTGAAAAAACAACTTCAAAGAAATAAAAAAGCATGGCATATATCTTTGAGTACAAAGTGAAAAATACAAAAGGCATAAAAATGCATTAATTTATTGTTTCAAACAACTAAGCATCTATAAAAATATATTGAAAAAATACAGTACTGTAGGGGTAGCTAGGTGGCGCAGTGGATAGAGCACCAGCCTTGGAATCAGGAATCCCTGGGTTCAAATCCAAGCTCAGACACTTAATAATTACCTAGCTGTGTGGCCTTGGGCAAGCCACTTAACCCTGTTGCCTTGAAAAATCTAAAAAGAAAAAAAAATACAGTACTGAAAGAGAGACAAGCAGCAAGAAGAAAATCAATGAGCTCTCCCAACAAACTAATTCAAACAGATCGAGAAAATAAACCACGTGGGTAATTCCAAGAAAAAGTTACAGTGAATCCTTTTATCAGTTCAAGTCAACTTAGGGAGAAAGACACTGAAGACACTGTGGACACTGAAGGTAGGGTCTGCAAATAAGAGCTACACAGCGCACTCTGGAGCCCAAGTGGCAGCCCAAGAAGAGGCTCCTAGATCTATACCAGAAAATCTTGACCTCAAGCAGGATACAGAAGCAGGTGCCAAATGGAAGCTTTATCACCCAGAATCCAATTCCAGGTCAATTCCAGCTGCAAATCCAGCTTGCACTGGCAGAAGGAAAACCAGGGCAAGGAATCTCAGACCAAAGAAAAGCCTATAGCTTCCTGAATAGTTGATGGGACTACTTGTAAACAACCAAACTCAGGTCAGGAATTCAAAGACCTCAAACTTGTGAGACAGAAATCAAACTTTTCCCTGAATCAGATCAATTTGAATGCAATATCCTTATAGTTATGGTAACAGGAATAATCAATATATAAACCAGGAAAAAAAAGTAACTACAAAATACCTAGAACCAGAGCCTCAAAGAAAAACACAGCTTAAGAACAAACTCAATAGAAAAAAAAAAAACCTAGAAGAGATGCGAGTGAAAAACATTTATGCTTTTTATCACTGAAAAGAAAGTGCTAGGTAAAAAATAAGAGATAAGGAAGATCTGAAAGGGAATTAACAATCTGATACAACAGGGAAAAAAACAAACTCCCTGAAAATTAAAAAGGACCAAATAAAAGGCAAGGATTCCATGAAATAAAATTAAAAGACAAAAAAAGAAGAAAAGCAGAACAATAATAAGAAAGTATAAGATACAGCAAAAACAACCTGGAAAACTGAAGAGAAAAAAATTAATAAAGTCATAACATTAAAAAAGATATCAGTTTTAAAAAATTCCAGATCTATTAGAACCTCCTAGAAAAAAATCCCCAAAGAAAAACTCCTAAGAACATTACTATCAAAAAACAACCAGAAAGAAAGAATTCAAGTACCAAGGAACTATAAATAGATCCATACACTATTTAGCAGCCCCAACACTCAATAAAGTAATCAATAAACATTTATTAAGTACTTTCTCTGTGCCAGGCCATGGAGAGATTGAGAGTTGGATATTTCAGAAGGCAAAGAAAATAAGTTTGCCCAGCAAAACCAAGTATAATTCTACTGGAGGAAAAATGGATCTTTAATTAGAGGACTTCCAACTCTGGTGAAAACACTAGAGTTAAGGGGACAGCTAGATTGCTCAGTAGATAGAGCATCGGCCCTAGAGTCAGGAGGACCTGAATTCAAATACAACTTCAGGCATTTAATAATTGTCCAGCTGTGTGACCTTGGGCAAGTCACTCTTAACCCCAGTGCCTTAAATAAAAAAAAAAAGGAAAAAAAAGACCAGAGTTGTGAAGAAATTCTGAAGGCATTAAGAGAAACACAAAAAGGTAAACAACTAGCAGAAGTTGTAAAGGGAATCTAATTAGACAATACCTAGGAGTGATTCTATTATATCATGATGATCTTAACAAAAGAGTTGGAGGGGGGTGGGGAGATATTAATGGCTGACATTTGAACCTTTCTGTCATAGAACTGCAGAACATGCAGACACATAACGAGATCAAATATATAAATACATTTTATTCAATGGTGAAATAAAAAGGAAAGGAGAGAAGGGAAAATTAATGAGACTGCAAATTAAGGAAGGGATTAGACCTAAACAAAAAAAAAAAAATCTCAAAGGATATATAAAAATATCTATCTTTTTTGAGATGGCAAAGAATGAAAATCTTCTAAGTGATGCAGTAGATAAAATGCTGAACATGAAGCAAAGAACTTTATTCAAATTCAGCTTCAACTACTTCCTAGCTATGTGACACTAAGCAAGTCACAAACTGTTGGCTTTAGTTTCCTTAACTGAAAAATGATGACAATATCACCTCTGTCACAGAGTTGTGAAGATCAAATGAGATAATATTTGTAAAGTACTTAGTATGGTGCCTGGCATATAATAGGAATTTAACAAATATCTGCTTCCTCCCCAATCCTTTCTTTAAGAAATAATGAGGAAAGGGGCAGCTAGGTGGCGCAGTGAATAGAGCACAGGCCCTGGAGTCAGGAGTACCTGGGTTCAAATGTAGCCTCAGACACTTAAAAATTACCTAGCTGTGTGGCCTTGGGCAAGCCACTTAACCCCATCTGCCTTGCAAAAAAACTAAAAAAAAAAAAAACCAAACAAACAAACAAAAAGAGAAATAATGAGAAAGATTTGGAGAAATCCAGGATGCTAATAAAAACTGATAAGGAATGAAATGAACAGAACCAAGAAAATAATTAACACAATGATAATAAAATGGTAAAGACAAATAACTATGAAAGAATTAGGGACTCTGAAAGATAATGATCAATCCCAATTCCAAAAAATTAATAATGAAGCACGCAACCATTTTCTGATAGAGGGTGAAATATTGCAATGTTTGGGGGAAATTTCTTTTGCTTAACTATACATGTTTGAACAAGGTATTATTTTTCTTTCTCTTTGGGAAAAAGAAAGCAGATTCTTGCTGACTGAAAAAACTAAAATGTAACTTTAAATATACATACACATGTAGACACATAGAATTATTGTTGAGTATATATGAATTTTGCTAGAATATCATTCATCAAATAGCAGAATTCAGTGGAAGTTAAATTCCTTCTGGGAACCCATCCAAAGGGTTTCAATTAATGAAGAACATAATCAACACTTTCCCTAATAAAAGGTTTCTGAAGTATAGACCTCAAAGCCAGAATCAATGCAATTCAATCACTTGCAGCCTACATTGGGTTTTGGGAAAATACATGAAATTAATTTCTAAAAGTTTCACTAGTTGCCATATAAAATAAATTGTATCAAAGTATAATGGGTAGCTGCTATTCTAAATTAAGTTGTTTAATATCATGACAGCAAAATCTATGTAATTTCATCTTAAGACTTTTAGACAAGATGGAGCCAAGATGATGGAGTAAAGGGAGGGATTTGCCCCAGCCCTCCCCCCAAATCCTCCAAATACCTTTAAATAATGGCTTTAAACAAATTCTAGGGTGGCAGAACCCATAAAAAGACAGAGTAAAACAAAGGCTGGCACAGCAAAGGTCTTCTGCACAGGGTGAGTGAAAGAGGATCAAGGAAAGTAAGGCTACAGCACCCCAGGAAGCAGCAGTGAGGGGAATGAATCAGTGGCAGCAGTGATAGTTTACAGACCTCTCAGCTCTGGTCTTTTTATCAGGAATGCTTGAAAAGTCCTCTATCTCATTAAATATCCCTTTTTTCCCCATAATTTCTGATAGGGTGATTTTTTTTTTACATTCTATTTATTTATTTGCACATTACTGCAGTATTCTTCTTATAAAAGTTAACATAATCCTCCCATAAAGACAGAGAAACCTCAAGAAAAATAAAGAAAAAGAAAAAAATACTTCAGTTTGTGTTCAGATACCATCATGTCTAGATCTCTGGGATGAATCATATTCTTTATCATAAGTTCATCAGAGAAGCTGCCTCAATATTTTTTCCCCACAGATGCTATTGCTAACTGTATTTTCCTCCATTGTATTCCTCCCCACTCCCATTTATTCTATTCTCTCTATTCTTTCACTTTGTCCCTCCTCAAGTAAGTTATAGGGCAGTCAGGTGGCACAGTGAACACAACACCAAGCCTGGAGCCAGGATGACCCAGGCCCAAATCCAACCCCAGACAACCAACAACCACCTAGACTTGCAATTCCAGGCAAGCCACCCAAAACCACTGCCCTGTAAAAAAAAAAAAAAAAAAAAAATTATCTGGCTACTCTCTCCCATCACCTTCCCTCTCTTCTATCATCTATACCCCCTGCCCCTTTCTCTCCCTGTCTCCAACCCCTTTCTCCCATCCTTTTCCTCTCCTTTTTCCTCTAGGGTAAGATAAATTTCTATACCCTATTGAATGTGTATGCTGTTTCCTCTCTGAGTCTTTTCTGATAAGAATGAAGGCTCCTTCATTCCCCCTCACCTTCCTCCCTTCCACTCAATTGAAAAAGTTTTTCCTTGACTCTTTTACATAAAATATCTTAACCTATTCTACTTCTTTCCTTTTCTCACAGTACATTCCTTTTTCACCCACTGAATCCATCTATATATTATACCTTCATATTCAGCTCTCTTTTATGGCTTTTCTATATAAGCTCCTTGCTCTAATAAGTGAGAAGGTTCATATGAGTTATCAGTATCCTCTTCTCATGCAGGAATACAAAGAGTTCAACATCATTAAATCCCTCATATTTAGTCCTTCTCATCCACCCTCTCTATACTTCACCTGAGTCCTGTACTTGGAGATCAAACTTTCTGTTCAGCTCTGGATGTTTCAATAGGATTTTGTTTCATTGAATGTCCATCTTTTCTCCTGAAAGAGAATATTCAGTTTTGCTGGGTAGTTTATTCTCAGTTGTAATCCAAGCTTTCTTTGCCTTCCGGAATATCATATTCCAATAGACACTGCTAAATCCTGTGTAATCCTGACTGTAGCTTCACAATATTTGAATTGTTTCTTTCTGGATGCTTGTGATATTTTCCCTGGGAAAATAGGGAATTTGACTATAATATTCCTGGGAGTTTTCTGGGGGTAGATCTCTTTCAGGAGGTGATTGGTGGATTCCCTCAATTTCTATTTTACCCTCTACTTTTAGGATCTCAGGGCAATTTTCCTGGAGAATTTCTTTTAAAATGAAGTCTAGCTATTATCTTTAATTTAGGGGGGAAAACATATCTTATTGTCTGATCTTGCTATCTCTTATACTTTATGTTTCTTCCTGAAGGATATGATTTCTCTCTCATCACATTCAATTTGGATCAATGTATATACATGGGAACAATGTAAAGACTGGCAAACTGCCTTCTGTGGAGGGTAGGGGGAGGGAAGTAAGATTGGGGGAAAAAAATGTAAAACTCAAAATAAAATCTTGTTAAAAAATAAAAAATAAATTTAAAAAATGAAGTCTAGACTCTTTTCCTGGTCATGACTTTCAGGTACCCTAATAATCTTTAAATGACCTCTCCTGGATCTGTGTTCCAGGTCAGTTGTTTTTCCAATGAGAGATTTCAAATTTTTCTAATTATTCATTCTTTTTGGTTTTGTTCTTTTATTTATTTGGTTTATTTTATTGTCTTCCTGTCCCGATAGCATTCTCCTGGTATCAAGTACAGGTGCCCTATTTAGTTGGCAAGACATGGATAGCCAAGAAAGTTTTAATCAACCCAAGATCTGAGAGGGAAAAAAGGAAGGATAGAAGCAAACTTTTCCTAGGGATGTTACAAGACAATTTTTCTATCCCATAATTTCAGGATTCACAAGGTCAGCATAGAAAGGCACAAAATGGCACCCAACACCTTAGTGATAATTATATTGGCTGATATAGAACTTTCAATTGAAAATTGATTGGAAGGAGCTCACAGAGGACCCTTTGCTGGCACTGGATTTGAGACCCTTTTGCTGAAGGGGTCTGAATTCAGGACCTTTTTGCATTGTTCAAATGCATTTTCAGGTCTAAAAGGAGAGATAAAACTTGGGGCTAAACTGTGAAGCTCTCTGCCTAGTATTTCCATGGCATCAAGGTGATCAGTAGATTCTTTTAATTTCCACATTATCCTCTGGTCCTGGGAATATCAGAGCAGTATTTCTTCATGATTTCTTGAAACTTGATGTCTAAGGCACTTTTTTTAATCATGGCTTTTCAGGTAGCCCAATAATCCTTAAATTATCTCTCCTCAATCTATTTTTCGGATTAGTTGTTTTTCCAATGAAATATTTCACATTTTCTTCTGGTTTTTTTCATTCTTTTGGTTTTGTTTTATTGTTTCTTTGTGTTTTGTGGATCCCTTGCTTTCTACTTGCCTAATTCTAATTTTTGTTATATTTTGTTCAATGAGCTTTTGTATCTCTTTTCATTTGGCCAATTCTGATTTTTCTGCCTCTTTTACCAAACTGTTGACTCTCTTTTCATAATTTTCTTGCAACACTCATTTCTTTTCCCAATTTTCCTCTCATTTAAGTTTTTAAAATCCTTTCTGAGCTCTTCCAGAACTTCTTTTTGGATCAATATTCAATTCACATTTTTCTTTCAGATTTTGCTGAAATCATTGTTATCTTCTAAGGTTTGTCTTAATCTTCAGTGATAACAGTGATAACACAATAACTTGTGATTTTAGTTGTCTGCTCATTTTTCCAATCTATTTATTGACTAGTTTTAAGTTGGGCTCCATTCCCAAGGTGTGTGGAAGAGGGAACTGTCCCAAGCTTCAGATCTTTCTTGTTGCTCTTTGCAGAATTAGCTCTAGAGCTATATATGTTTTGGTCTATACTCTGATCCTTTACCCAGGAAAACACCTTGTTCTGCTGGAGTCACCAGAACCAGCCCACCTCCTGACCCTCGGGAGGTGATCAGGACTCTCACTCTCCTACTGATACAATTGCCAGTGCTTGCCTCTGACTTGGAATTGAGATTAGGGTCCCTACTCCCCAGTGAGTGATCATAAGTACTCCTCTCCACTGTGGAACCACAGTCTGTGTCCCTGTTCCCCTTTGGCCCTAAGTTTTATCTCTCCTTTTAGACCTGAAAAATGTATATGAATTAATGCAAAGAAGTCCTGAATTCAGACCCCTTCAGCAAAGGGTCTAAAATCCAGTGCCAGTGCTCCTTCCAAACAGTTTTCCAACTCCTGTGCCTTCTGTGAGTTAAAAGTTCTGTAGCAGCCAATATAGTCATCACTAAAGTATGGGGTGCCATTACCCTGATGATCCACTTTTCCTATCAATCTCCTGATTTTTCTTAGTCTGGAAAAACTATTTTACCAAATTTTTTGTTAGTTCTAAAACTTCAGAATTCTATTTGTGGCATTATTTTAGTTATTTGGAGGGAAAGATCAGATGAGTTCTTCTTTACCATCTTGGTCCCATATCTTTCCATTTCATATACTCTGTGATCTAATTATACTGACCTGCTTGTTTTTCCTTATAAATAACATATCATTTCCTTGCCTTTGCACTGGTAGACCCCTAGAAAGCTTTTTCACTTCTCACCTTTACCTTTAGATTCCTTGGCTTCCTCCTAGACTGCTCCTACCTTCTGCAAAAGACTTTTTCAACTATCTGCTAGTTTCTTATTCTTTAAGAGCACCATTCATCCACTCTGTATTTATTTTATAGGTACCTAGTTAATGAACTACATGCTGTCTCCTGCAATTGGAATGTAAATTCCTTGAGCACAAAGACTGTTTTGCCCTTTTTGTATCCCTAGCAATCAGTATAGTACCTGTGAGTAAACATTTAATCAATGCTTCCTAACTGACATTCAGACATACTCTGAGATAAATTAGTTCTAAATCCAGCTTGTGGTAATGTGCAAAAAGGCTGTGCCACCATTACAAAGGAACCTTAATGGTTGTTACACTTGCCTACAATCTATTCTCCGCCATCATAATCTTTTCACCAAGACTATGTTATCTCAGATAATGAGCATATTAATTCAATGCTTTATTTTCACTAGTAGCACAAGAGCAGAGTGTATAGTCAATAGAGATGTAATTATAAAAGCTATTAGTGAAATAGTAACTAATATAAATCTTTTCTCTAAAGATTATGAAGCAAGATGGGGAAAAATGGGGGGATGTGTGATAAAAAAACACTATTTATATAAATTAAGGAAAGTTTACCAATAATACTGAGAACAATTTTGGGATGTATACATAAATGATTGCATCAAAGAATATAAACTAGCATGTGATTAACAGATAAGATGCCAGAAAATTTTAAAACATAAGAGGTAAAAAGGAGCCTAGAAGTCAAGTCTGATCTTATCTCAATAGTGAGAAAACTGAGACTCAAGGAGAATAATGGCTTTCTCAAAGTCAAAGAGTCTACTCAATAACAAAAACAAGACTGAACCAGACAAGGACTCTGAATTAAATCAGAAATCTATTTTGATTTTTAAGCAAAGCAGTTCTTCAAACATTTCACATAAACATCCTAGTAAATTTTGACATGCTTTTATATGCTAAATATAAAGCAAGTACTTCATGAATGCTTCCTGATTCTGTCACTCACAGATAATGGTTGATTCTGATCTTTTCATCATAAAATATGAAATGTGCCGGAAACCCGAGCTCTCAGAGTGTGTGCCTTACTTAGCTCTTTCCAAAGTGCAGTTACTCCAATTCAGAATTAGGAAAAAAAATTAAGCAGAATTTATTATTGTTAAAAAAAAATTAAGGGAAAGAGGAAAACATATTCATATGATTGTAGAGCAGCAGGAAAATGTATGGTCAAGCTCTTTCCATAACTCCTTCACAAATATTTAGAAAATGTACTAGACTAAGTCCTAACCAGGAAGTCCATGGGAAAAAAATCCACATTATTTTTCCAGACTAGTTAGGCATAGAGACAATAAAATTTGCAGACACTGAGGGAGGGATCCAACAAGGAATATGCTGTAAGTAGAAACTTCCAGGACAGGGACTAAAGAAAAGTCTACCCATGGCTGTGCCCCACTGAAATAAGAAGTCTCAGACCCACAGAGAAGAGTCTGAGACTATTCAAAGAGCAGGAAGGAGAGCCAACTGGCAATTGTGTTATTCACCACCCAGCATGGCATTATAGATCCAGTTCAGACCTATAAAGGAGACCAGTACCCTGAGGTGAAGGTTTAGAATGAGAGACCTATGCTATATACTGAGTGAAAAGAAAACAATCAGCAAGAATTTGGCTCTGTCCTCAGAGTCAAGAGTGGCAAAAAGGGGACAATTTCAGCAAAATATGGGAAGACTTGTATAACCTACTGCAAAAATGAACAAAATTGAAAAATACTTAAGTACATTTATCAATTTTAAATTCTTCAGTACTTTAATCAATGCAATAGAGGCCTCATGATGAAACATACTATATGCCTTAGCTTGCAGTTTGAAAATATTTTTTAGTGTATATATGTTTAAAATTATGTAATTCTTAATCAATAAAATAAGTGAATAAGCATTTAACTAAATTATTGAACATCTGGAAAAGGAATAGAACTCATGGAAAAGAAGTAATGAGACATATCTTATTACTCCAATGAAAGAAACAAGATTTATTTGCATTAAATGTTATATAAATTATTAAACAGTCACTATTTTCTTTTTATTCATTCATTCATTCATTTATTATTTCAACTACATTCAGAGATAGCTTTCAACATTCTTTTTTTGTTTTCTGTTTTTGCAAGGCAGTGGAATTAAGTGATTTGCTCAAGGTCACAAAGTTAGGCAATTATTAAAGTATTTGAAGCTGATTTGAATTCAGGTCGTCCTGACTGCAGGGCTGGTGCTCTATCCACCTAGCTAGCTGTCCCTCAACATTCATTTTTTTTGGTAAAATTTTGAGTTCCACATTCTTCTCCTTCCCTCACTTCCTTCCTCCCTCCCCCTGACAGAAAGTAATCTGATTTAGGTTATACACATATAACTATGCTAAACATATTTCCCTATTAGTCATGTTGTAAAAGAAGAATCAGAACAAAAGAGAACCAAAAAAACCATGAGGTCAAAAAATAAAACCGTAAAACATAAAATATATTTTTAAGTGGAAAATTGGTCTACATTCTGATTCCATAGTTCTTTCTCTGGATATAGATGGCATTTTTCATCACAAATTAAAATTGTCTTTGATTATTGTACTGTTGAGAAGAGCCAAGTTCATCATAGTTGATCATCACACAATGTTGCTGTTAATATGTACATTGTTCTCCTGGTTCTTCTAACCACTTCATTCTGCATCAGTTCATGTAAATCTCTGCAAGCTTTTCTGAAGTTCATCCTATCATGATTTCTGACAGAACAATAGTACTCTATCACATTCATATATCACAATTTATTCAGTCATTCCCCAGCTGATCATCACTCCCTCAATTTCCAATTCTGTGCTACTACAAAAAAGAACTGTTAAATATTTTTTGCAAAAGTGGATCTTTTTCCCTTTTTTATGATCTCTTTGGGATACTGACCTAGTGGTGATACTGGTGGATCAAAGGATATGCAGTTTTATTACCCACTGCTCTCCAGAATGGTTGGATCAGTTGGCAACTTCACCAATGGTGCATGAGTGTCCCAGTTTTCCCATGTCCCCTCCAACAGTGATCATTTTTCTTTTTTGTCATATAGGCCAATCTGACTGATAGAACCAATCAGATTATAATTGTTTTAATTTGCATTTCTCTAATCAATAATTATTTTTAGAGCATTTTTTTTCACATAGCTATAACTAATTTCTTCAGCTGAAAACTGCCGGTTCATATTCTTTGACCATTTTTCAACTGAGGAAGATTTGCACATGAATAATGCAGCAATTTGTTTTGATAACTGATTGTTGTTAGAGGGGTTTTGTTTCTCTTTCTTTTTCAAAACGAAGAGAGTGAGATAGAGAGAAGGCATATTTTCATTAAGTGGAAAATTAAATTAAAAACAATGTCAACAACAAAAATACAATATAAAGAGAAAATTTTTTTCATTTTTTAAATTTATTTCAGGCAATAGGGTCAAGTGGCTTGCCCAAGGTCATACAGCTAGGCAATTATTAAGTTTCTAAGGTCATATCTGAAGTCAGGTTCTCTTGACTCTAGGGCTGGTGCTCTATCCACTGCACCACCTAGCTGTCCCTAAAGAGAAATATTTTGAAATTCTCACAATCACTATGTCCAACCATTCTGGGAAACAATTCCAAACTACACTCAAAGGACTAAAAAACTGAGTATAAGCTTTGACCCAGCAACACCACTATTAAATCTGTATCCCAAAGAGATCAAAGAAAAGAAAAACAGATTTATTTGTATAAAAATATTTATAGTAGCCTTTTCTGAGTTCTTCAATTGGGGAATGGCTAAACAAGTCATGGTACATGATTGTGATGTAATATTATTGTCCTAAAAGAAATGATGAGCAGGATGGTTTCTACAAAACCCCTGAGATGTCTTACAAGAGCTGAGGCAAAGTGAAATGAAAAGAACCAAAAGACAGTAACAACAATATTCTAAGAATGATCAACTAGGAAAGACTTATCTAGTTGAATCAAGGCAATGATCCAAGACATTTCTAAAGGATCCATGATGAAAAATGCTATCTCCCTCAGAGACAGAACTGATGAACTTGAGTATAGAGTGAAGCATACTTTTTCACTTTCTTTATTTTTCTTGATTTTCTGTGTGTGTGTGTGTGTGTGTGCATGCATGTGTGCACATGTGTGTGGATGTTGCAGCATGGCTAATACGGAAATATCTCCTGTATGACTTTATATGATGTATTACTTAGCAATGAATGGGAAGGGCAGCAGGGAGAAGAAAATTTGAAACTCAAAATTTTTAAAAAGATTCATAAATTTGTTGATTATTTGAGAAATAATTAATGAAATAAAAACAATCTTTAAAAATCTCACAATCTTGGGGTGGCTAGGTGGCATAGTGGATAGAGCACCAGCCCTATAGTCAGGAGCCACTTAACCCCATGTGTCTTGCAAAAACCTAAAAAAAAAAAAAAAATCTCACAACCTCTCTAAACCTCAGCTTTACCTACCTCAAAGGGCCAGTGTTAAGACCTAATAAAAAAAAAACATATGTGGGGGCAGCTAGGTGGCCTAGTGGATAAAGCACCAGCCCTGGAGTCAAGAGTACCTGGGTTCAAATCCGGTCTCAGACACTTAATAATTACCTAGCTGTATAGCCTTGGGCACGCCACTTAAACCCCATTTGCCTTGCAAAAAAAAAAAAAAAAAAAATATATATATATATATATATATATATATGTGTGTGAAGGTGCCTTTAAATTCAATTCATCATTCATGAAAAGGCTACTTACTATGTGTTAGGCAATAAAGTTTAGGTAAGACAAAGCCCTTGTCTTCATTGATTGTTCAGATAAGAAAAAGCAGTGTATAATTAAAACACCTTTAGCTTCAACCTATTTAAACAAATGAAAGTAAAAGATGGAAGAGATATCAAATTAATTCATCAACAAGCATGTATTTAAGTTTTCATATGTAGGCAAATTCTCAGGTGCCAAGCCTAAAAAGACAAAAATAAAACAGTCACTGACCTTAAAAGCTATACATTTTTTTTTTCAGAGAAAGTAATATGGGATGTTCCAAAAGTCTCAGTGCACTTTTAAACTGTAATAGTTGTAAAATGCACTGAGGCCTTTGAGACAATATATAAATGTAGGCCATATCTATATGTACATATAGAGATACAATGTAAACACAAAGAATATTGATGAATAAAGGATATACAGCACAAGGAATCAAGAGTGATACTTAAATTGAGATCTGATGAAAATTAGGCATTATAAAGGGACAGAGATGAAGAGAGTACATTCCAACCAAATGTGTCTATACAAAGACAAATAGATGAGAAGGATATCATGTGTGAAGAATAAGACCACCAACTTGGCTAAACTACACATCATATAAGAGGTGGGAAAACTTCGGAAAAGTTTTGGAAAAAGAAGAGCTTTAAATAATAAATTGAGGAGTCTGATCCTGAAGAGGGGTGACATGGTCAGACCTGTGCTTAAGGAATAATATTTTGGCAGCCAGGTGAACAACAAAAGTAAGAAAAGTCAATCAAGGGATTATTGCAAGAGACCAAGTGACAGGTGGCAAAAAATTGATAGGTGTTGACTTTGAGAGCAGAAAAAATGGGAAGGGATATAAAAGACATTGTGGAGGTACTCTAAAACTGACAAGATCATTCAATTTACTGGATATGTGGGGGAAGTGAGACTAAAGGGATAAAGGAATAAGACAATAATTGAGGAAATATAGCCATTTCTCTGGAGGTTTCAATTCAATTTAACAAGTTTTTATCAAGCCCTACTATGTGTGCCAAAAATTGCCCCAGGTAAAAACAATCCCTGCCTCAAAAAGTTTATATTCTCTCATAGAGAGGGAACAGTTTGACTTCTGGCATTGTGACTCCCTTGGTATTGTTTTAATCTCTCTGGACTTTCCCTCAGAACTACCATGAATCAAGCCTCTTAACAGATTTTGGATCCACAGAACCATAGAAAAGCAGACGGGAACTTCTCAGAACAAGGTTTGTCACAGGGGAATGTGGGCTGTGTGTGTGTGTGTGTGTGTGTGTGTGTGTGTGTGTAGGGACCAGAAGGGAGAGCTCCAGTAGTCAGCTCAGCTGGTTGTAAAGATCCTGGGGCTGAGGGCCCAGCCTGCTTGTACAAGGACATCCCAGATCCTTCTCTAGGCCTAAAGAGAGGACCATAGACACAACCAACACAGACAATCCAAAGAGAGCTTCTGGCATTCCTTACTGGTGGTCCACCAAGTAAGGCCCTGGAGTTCCTAACCCCAGTAGGCAAGGCCTCTAGGAATTACAACACTGAGGGGCTGCAATCCAGCCCATCTGTAGCACAAGACCCTAAGGAAAGGGCTCAAAGTGAATAAAAATCATTGCAAAGCAGGATCCATTGAATGTTACCTCAGAGATAAAGATACCAGTTCAGTAAAGAGTGGGGCTTCAGAGGAGAATATGAATTAATCTCGAATCCAGAAAGACTTCTTAGAAGAGATTACAAAAGTGTTTAAAAATAAATGGAAAAAAATTAAAGAAAATAATTCTCAAAAAACACAATTGGGCAAATGGAAAAAGATAACTCCTTCAAAAATAGGATTATCCACCTAGAAAAGGAGATACAAAAGGTAAATAAAAAAAAGATTAGAATCTGGGGAAACTAATGACTTCATGAAACACCAAGAATATGCTAAACAAATTTTTTTAAAAAATGAAAAACTAGGGGAAGATAGGTGGCCCTGTGGATAGAACACTAGCCCTGCAGTCAGAAGGAACCGAGTTCAAATCCAGACTCAGACATTTAATAATTGCCTAGCTGTGTGACTTTGGGCAAGACACTTAACCCCACTGCCTTAAATAAATAAAAAAAATTTTAAATGAAAAATTAGAAGAAAATGTAAAATACATCATTGGCAAAACAACTAATCTAGAAAACAGATCCAAGAGAGAAAATTTAAGAAACACAGGACTATTTGAAAACCTTGAAGGTAAACAAAGCCTAGACTCTATTACTTCAAGATATAGTGAAGGAGAACTGCCCTGATATCCTGGAATCAGAGAGCAAAATAGTCACTGAAAGAATACATCAATTCCCTTCCTGAAAGAGGTCCCAAAATGAAAAATACCAAAAAAAAATTGTGGCCAAATTCCAGAACAATCAGTTCAAGGAGAAAAATCTTGCAAGCAGCCGGAAAGAAACAATTCAAATACCAAGGGAGTCACAATCATGATTACATGGGACCTGGCTGCATCAACATTAAGGGATCAAAGGACCTGGAATATGCTATTTAAGAGAGCAAGGGAGCTTGGATTATAAGCAAGAATTCATTATTCAGCAAAAGTGAGCCCTCTCTTTCAGGGGGAAAAGATGGACATTTAATGAAATAGGAGACTTTCAATCTTTCCTGATGAAAAGACCAGTGTTAAACAGAAAATTTGAAGAAAATTTCTTCAAAGAAATGCAAGAGATACATGAAAAGGGAAAGAAGGGAAAAGAAAAATACTGTTATCCAATGAGATTAAACTAGTTGATATCCCTACCTGGGAGGAAGATTCTCCTAACTCTTGAGAGGGAACATATTTAGGCAAAAGGAATGGACATTCATGACATATCCATGACTTTGATGAAATAATTTGTTTTTAAATATCATTAAAAGGGGGGACAGTAAGAGACAGGCAGAAAGGGGAGGTTGATAGGGGTAAACTACATTACATGAAGAGGTGCAAAGGACCAACTTCAATAGAGGGAAAAGAAGGAAGAGGGTGAGAATCACCTGAATCTTACTCTCATCAGATTTGGCTCAGTTGAGAAACTTATCTGTCTTTCAAATACTAAGATGGGAAGGGTAAAGCAGAAGGAAGGAGGGAGGGACTGACAGAAGGAAAGGAAGAAAAAAGGGGAAAAGAGAAAGAGGAAAGAAAAGGGAGGGAACTGGATATTGGTTGGGAAAAACACTGAAGGAGGTGTATTCTGTTTTGTTTGTTTTTTGTTTGTTTGTTTGTTTTAGGTTTTGCAAGGCAAATGGGGTTAAGTGGCTTACCCAAGGCCACACAGCTAGGTAATTATTAAGTGTCTGAGGCCGGATTTGAATTGAGGTACTCCTGACTCCAGGGCCATTGCTCTATCCACTGCGCCACCTAGTCAACCCTAGGAGGTGTATTCTGAAGCAAAACACTGGGGAGTAGGCAATAAGGTTGAAAAAAAAGGAAACACAAATACAGGGGAGATAGCATGGAGGGCAATAAAGAGTTAGTAATTATAATTCTGAATGTGAATAGGATAAACTATCCCATAAAACAGAAGCAAATAACAGAGTGCATTAAAAATGAAAATCTCACAATACACTGCTTAAAAGAAACACATCTGAAGCAGAGATATATATTCAGAGTAAAGGTAAAAGGATGAAGTAGAATATATTATGCCTTAATCAAAGTGAGAAACGCAGGGGTAGCAATTTTTATCTCAGACAAAGCACCTGCAAAAATAGATCTCATGGGGCAGCCAGGTGGCACAGTGGATAGAGCACCGGCCCTGGAGTCAGGAGTACCTGAGTCCAAATCTGGCCTCAGACACTTAATAATTACCTACCTGTGTGGCCTTGGGCAAGCCACTTAACCCGATTTGCCTTGCAACCCCCCCAAAAATATATCTCATTAATGGAGATAAAGAAGAAAACTATATCCCCCTAAAATGTACCACAGACAATGAAGTAATTTCAATACTAAATATGTATGCACCAAGTGGTACAGCATCCAAATTCTTAGAGGAGAAGCTAAGAGATACAAGAAGACAGAGACAGGAAACTCTACTGGTGGGAAACCTCAATCTCTCTCTCTCAGAATTAGATAAATTTAATCATAAAATAAACAAAAAGAAAATTAAAGATGTAAATAGAATGTTAGAAAACTTAGATATGATAAACCTCTGGAGAAAACTGAACAACATTTTTTTCTGCAGTACATAGCACCTATACAAAAACTGACCACATATGGGGCAAAAAAACAAAAAACAACCTCATTCTCAAATGCAGAAAGGCAGAAAAATTGAACACATCCTTTATAAACCATGACAAAATAAAAAATCACATGCAACATTTTCTTTTTTTAATATTTTGCAAAGTGGTGGGACTGGGATGTGTGTGCAGGACCAAGGGGCTGGTTGGTTGCTGGGGTGGTATGTGGGCTTGGGGCATCCTGGACCCAGGGCCAGTGCTCTATGCTGCACGACTTGGCTGCCTCATAGCACACTTCTGAAGAGACAGAGCGAAAGGACAGAGAAATCATAATAAATGGTAGTGGGGAGGAATGGATGGAGGGAATTACAATCAGCAATGGCAACTGTGGAAAAATATGGAAGTAACTTCTCTGATGAAATTATGATAAAGAATGTGATCCACCCCAGAGAGAGAGCTGATGGTATGGAACACAGACTGAAGTGCATTTATTTTTCTCTTTCTTTCACTTTATTTCTGGGGGGACTGTGTCTACTCTTACAAGACTATGTAATGTGTAAATAAATAAAAATGTAAATTAAAAAAATAAAAATGAAGGAAAAAAATCATGTGCAATAAATGGCCATGAGAGATATACTTAAAATTAATTGGAAACTAAATAAACTAATTTTAAAGAATGAGTAGATCACAAAACAATTCCTAGAAAGAATTAATGATTTCAACCAAGACAATGACAGTAACAAGACAACATACCATGGGATACAATGAAAGCAGTTACTAGAGAATATATTATATCTCTAAATGCTTACATGAATAAAACAGAGAAAGAGGACATCAATGAATTGAGCATGCAACTAAAAAAGAAAAAGAACAAACTAAAAATCCCCAATTAAATTCTAAATTAGAAATTCTGAAAATTAAAGGTGAAATTAATCAAATCAATGCAAGAAAACTATTCTTGATTTTATGAAACAATAAAATGGATAAACCTTTGGTAAATTTGGTTTAAAAAAAAAAGGAAAGCCAATCAAAAAGGAAAAAGGTGAACACACCACCAATGAAGAGGAAATTAAAGTAATAATTCAGAACTACTTTGCCCAACTCTGTCAATAAATTTGATAAACTAAGTGAAATGGATGAATATTTTGAAAAATATAAATTGACCAGGATAAAAGAAGAGGAAATTAAATACTTAAATAACTCTATCTCAGAAAAAAAGAAACTCAACATGCCATCAGTGAACTCCCTAACAAAAAAATCTCCAGGGCCAGGTGGATAAACAAGTGAATTCTATCAAACATTCAAGGAACAATTGATTACAATTCTATATAAACTATTTGAAAAAACAGGTGAAGATGGAACTCTGCCTTACTCCTTCCATGACACCAATATGGTGTTGATACCAAAATGAAGAAGAGTTAAAACATAAAAAGAAAATTATAAACCAATTTCCCCAATGAGTATGGATGCAAAAGTTTTAAATAAAATATTAGTAAAGCGATACCAGCAAGTTATCATGAGGACAATACACAATGACCAAGTAAGATTTATACCAAGTATGCAGAGTTGGTTCAATGTTATGGCAACTGTCAGCATAACTGACTATATCAATAACAAACATAAAAAAAATCATATGACAATCTCAACAAAGCTGAAAAAGCTTTTAACAAAATTCAGCACTCATTTCTACTATAACACAAGAGAGCACAGGAATAAACAGACTGTTTCTTAAAATGATTAGCAGGAGAAAGAATGGAGCCAAGATAGCGGCATGAGAACAGCCTTTTCTAGAAGCTCACTCTAAAATATTTCAAAATGATAAGCTTTAACGCCACTTGGGAGAAAGACTCTAATAACTCTCAGGAATTTTGACTCTATTCGATTGAATATACTGAAATAGAGGGGATAGACACTCAGAAGTTTCTATGACTTAGATAGAATGATAGAATAGAATGATAGATAGAAAAAACACTACCTCCTTAAAAAGGAGGACAGGAAAGAGACTGGAGGAGGGAGGGGACTGAATGGGGTAAATCTTATTACACTAAGAGGTACAAAAAAACCTATGGTAATAGAGGGGAAGAAGGGAGGAGATGAGAAACACCTCAATCTTCTTCTCATCAGACTTGCCTTAAAGTCAACCTACACATACTCAGTTAACTTATAAAACATCTAACATTTCAAGTACTAAAAGGGGAAAAGGGGAGGGGGGGCAGAGAAAGGAATGGGGAAAAGAGGGAAAACGGGAAATAACAAAAGGAAGGGAAGGGAAAAGGGGAAAGGGTGATATAGGAGGGCAAACACACTGAAGGGGGTGGTAATGCAGAAACAAATACTGGGGAATATGGAGAAAGGGGGGGAAAGGTGGAAAATACAAACAGAGGGAAGATAGCATGGAGGGCAATAAAGAATTAGTAATCATAACCTTGAATGTGAATGGGATGAACGCTCCCTTTAAACCAAACATTTAAGGAACAATTGATTACAATTCTATATAAAGTCTTTGGAAAAAAAGGGAAAGATGGAACTCTGCCTCTTTCTATGAAACCAATAGTTAAAATAGAGAAAGAAAATTATAGAACTATTTCCCTGATGAATATAGATGAAAAAATCTTAAATAAAATTTTAGCAAAATGATCACAAGTTATCACTAGGATAATACATTATGATCAAGTAGGATTTATTCCAGGAATGCAGGGTTGGTTCAATATTACAAAAACTCTTAGAATACTCAATTATCAACAACAAATCTATCAGAATTCGTATGATCATATCAAAAGACGCTGAAAAAGCTTTTGACAAAATACAGTATCCATTCCTATTAAAAACACTAGAGAGAGTAGGAATAAATGGACTATTCCTTAAAATAATTAGTAGTATCTATCTGAAACCATCAACAAGCATCATACTCAATGGGGAGAGGCTAGAGGCATTCCCACTAAGCTCAGGGGTGAAACAAGGGTGCCCATTATCATCACTACTATTCAATATTGTACTAGAAATGTTAGCATCAGCAATTAGAGAAGAAAAAGAAATTGAAGGAATTAGAATTGGGAAGGAAGAGACAAAACTCACTCTTTGCAAATGACATGATGGTCTACTAGAGAATACCAAGAAATCATCCAGAAAACTACTGGAAACAATTAGCAATTTTAGCAAAGTTGCAGGTTATAAAATAAACCCTCATAAATCCTCAACTTTTCTATATATGTCTAGCAAGATACAGCAGGAAGAGCTAGAAAGAGAAACCCCATTCAAAGTAACCTCAGACAATATAAAATACTTGGGAGTCTATTTGCGAACACAGACTCAGAACCTTTTTGAAAACAATTACAAAACACTTCTCACTCAAATTAAATCAGATTTAAATAACTGGGCAAATATCAACAGCTCATGGATAGGTAGAACTAATATTATAAAAATGACAATTCTACCAAAACTAAACTATCTGTATAGTGCCTTACCAATAAAAATTCCAAAAAATTACTTTAATGAGTTAAAAAAAATTGTAAGTAAATACATATGGAGAAATAAAAAGTCAAGAATTGCCAGGAGCTTAATGAAAAAAAGTACAAAAGAAGGTGGCTTAGCCCTACCTCATCTAAAATTATATTATAAAGCATCAGTCATCAAAACTGTTTGGTATTGACTAAGAGTGGTGGACCAGTGAAATAGACTAGGTGTAAAAGCAGGAGATGATTATAGTAATCTGCTGTTCGGGAAACCCAAAGAGTCCAGCCATTGGGATAAAAACTCCCTCTTTGATAAAAATTGCTGGGATAATTGGAAGTTAGTATGGAAGAAACTTAGATTAGACCAACACCTCACACCCTTTACCAAGATAAGATCCAAATGGTTACAGGAATTAGACATAAAAAACAATACTATAAGCAAACTACAAGATCAAGGACTAGTTTACCTGTCAGATCTATGGAAAGGGGAGCAGTTTATAACTAAGGAAGAGTTGGAGAACATCACCAAAAACCAATTAGATGTTTTCAATTACATTAAATTAAAAAGCTTTTGCACAGATAAAATCACTGTAACCACGATCAAAAGAAATGTAGTAAATTGAGAAACGATCTTTACAACTAATGATTCTGACAAAGGACTCATTTCTCAAATATAAAGAGAACTGAGTCATATTTTTAAAACAAAAAGCCATTTCCCAATTGACAAATGGTCAAAGGATATGCAAAGGCAATTTACAGATGAGAAGATCAAAGCAATTCATAGCCATATGAAAAAATGGTCTAAATCATTATTTATTAGAGAGAAGCAAATTAAAGCTTCTCTGAGGTACCACCTCACACCTCTCAGATTGGCCAATATGACCAGAAAGGATAATGATCATTGTTGGAAGGGATGTGGGAAATCTGGGACACTACTACACTGCTGGTGGAGCTGTGAACTCATCCAACCTTTCTGGAGAGCTCTTTGGAACTATGCCCAAAGGACAACAAAAATGTGCATACCCTTTGACCCAGAAATACCACTACTGGGTCTATAATCTGAAGAGACGGAGAAAAAGGGTAAAAACATCACTTGTACAAAAATATTCATAGCAGCCCTGTTTGTGGTGGCAAAGAATTGGAAATCAAATAAATGTGCTTCAATTGGGGAATGGCTTAGCAAACTGTGGTGTACGTATGTCATGGAATAGTACTGTTCTATTAGAAACCAAGAGGGATGGGCGGCTAGGTGGTGCAGTGGATAAAGCACCGGCCCTGGAGTCAGGAGTACCAGGGTTCAAATACAGTCTCAGACACTTAATAATTACCTAGCTGTTTGGCCTTGGGCAAGCCACTTAACCCCTTTAAGGAAGGAAGGAAGGAAGGAAGGAAGGAAGGAAGGAAGGAAGAAAGAAAGGAAGGAAGGAAGGAAAGAAGAAAGAAAGAAAGAAAGAAAGAAAGAAAGAAAGAAAGAAAGAAACCAGGAGGGACAGGATTTCAGGGAAGCCTGGAGGGATTTGCATGAACTGATGCTGAGTGAGATGAGCAGAACCAGAGAAACACTGTATACCCTAACAGCAACATGGGAATGATGTTCAACCTTGAAGGACTTGCTCATTCCATCAGTGCAACAATCGGGAGTAATTTTGGGCTGTCTGCAAAGGAGAGTGCCATCTGTATCCAGATAAGGAGCTGTGGAGTTTGAACAAAGTTCAAGGACTATTCCCTTTAATTTAGGGAATAAAACAAATATCTTGTCTGATCTTGTTACCTCTTAGAATTTTTGTCTCTTCTCTAAAGATATGATTTCTGTCTCATCACACCCAATTTGGATCAAGGTACAACATGGAAACAAAGTAAAGACTGACATATTACTCTCTGTTGGGGGGGGAGTAAGATGGGGGGAATTGTAAAATTCAAATAATATCTTTAATAAAAATTAATTTAAAAAATGATAAGATGTATTTTTCTGAAACCATCAACAAGCATTATATGCAATGGGGATAAACTAGAAGATTTCTCAATAAGATCAGGGGTGAAACAAGGATGTCTGTTATCACCACTACTACTCAGTATTGTATTAGAAATGTTAACTTCAGCAATAAGAGAAGAAAAAGAAATTGAAGGAATTAGAAATGGGAATCAAGAAACAAAACTCACTTTTTTGATATGAGGGTTTACCTAGAGAACCTACTGGAAACAATTAGTAGCATCAACAAAGTCATAGGACCTACAAGAAACCCACACAAATGCTCAGGATTTACACACACACACACACACAAATATGTTACTGACAAAATTGAACAGTAAGGGATAGAAAGAGAAATTCCATTTAAAATAATTTCAGACAATATAAAATATTTGGGAGCCTACCTGCCAAGGTACACTCTAAAACTTTATAAAAACATCTAAAAAACACTTTTCTCACTAATAAAATGAGATCTAAATAACAGGGTAAACCTAAGCTAATATAATAAAAATCACAATTCTACTTAAATTACTTATTTAATGCCATACCAATAAAACTTCCAAAAAATTACTTTAGTGAGCTAGAAAAAATAATAGCTAAATTCATATGGAGGAACAAAAAGTCAAGAATATCAAGGGAATTAAGAAAAAATGCAAAAGAAGGCAGCCTTGCCATATAAGATCTAAAATTATATTATAAAGCATCATTTATCAAAACTGTCTGGTACTGGCTAAGAAATAAAGTGCTGGAGCAGCGGAATAGATTAAGTGCAAAAGATACAGTAGGAAATTATTATAGTACTCTCCTGTTCGATAAACCCAAAGAGGCAAGCTGCTGGGATAAAAACTTTCTCTTTTGATAAAAGCTGTTGGGAATATTGTAAGTTAGTATAGCAGAAACTTGGATTAGACCAACATCTCACACCCTATACCAAGATAAGATCAAAATGGGTACAGGATTTAGACATAGAAGAAAATGTTATAAGCAAATTAGAAAAACAAGGAACAGTTACCTGTCAGATCTACAGAAAGGAGAGCACCAGTTTATGACCAAAGAGAAAGAGAATATTATAAAAAAATAAACTGGATAATTTTGATTACATTAAATTAAAAAGTTTTTACACAAACAAAGCCACTATAACCAAGATCAAAAGGAATGTAGTAAATTGGGAAACAATTTTTACCACTAGTGTTTCTGACAAAGAACTTATTTCTAAAACATACAGAAAACTGAGTCAAATTCCTAAAAAAAGAAGTCACTCCCCAATTGACAAATGGTCAAAGGATATGCAAAGGTAATTCTCAGACAAAGAAATCAAAGTTTTAGATATAATATAGTCATAGGAAAAATTGCTCTAAATCATTATTGATTAGAGAAATGCAAACTAAAGCATCTCTGGGGGACCAACTACACCTCTCAGATTGGTCAATATGACCAGAAAGGATAAAGATCAATTGTTGGAGAGTATGTGGGAAATCTGGGACATTAATGCATCAGTGGTGGAGTTGTGAACTGATCCAACCTTTCTGGAGAACAATTTGGAATTGCATCCAAAGGGCAATAAAACTGAGCATACCCTTTGATACAGCAAAACCACTACTGGATCTGTATCCTGAAGAGATGATGAAAAAAGATAAAAATACCACATGTTCAAAAGTATTCATAGCAGTTCTTTCTGTAGTGGCAAAGAACTGGAAATTGAAGGGATGCCCATCAACTGGGGAATGGCTGAACAAAATGTGGTACACAGATGTGATGGAACACTATTGTTCTATAAGATATAATGGGGGACAGGATTTCAGAAAAGCCTGTAAAGGATGACATGAACTGATGCTGAAGCAGAACCAGAAGAATATTATACACATTAACAACAACACTGGGTAATTATCAACCATGATGGACTTGCTCATTCCACCAGGGCAATAATCAGGGGTGATTTCAAGGTATTCATGATGGAGAATACCATTTCTATCCCAAGAAGGAACGGTAGAATTTAAATGAAGACCAAAGCTTATTAACTTCAATTCTTAAAAGTTGTCTTGTGTAATACGTAATTGTGCTATCGCTAATGTTTTCTTTCTTCCTTTTGGATCTGATTCTTCTCCCACAAGTTCAATTTCGATTTATGCTTTTCATGGATGCAAATACAAAATCTAAATCAGATTGCCTTCTGTTGGGAGGAGGGGGGAGGGAAGGGAAGGAGGGGAAAAAGTAAAACTCAAAACCTCACAAAAAAAGTGACTGGTAGAAACTACCATTGAATGTAATTGGAAAACAAGTAATATATAATTTAAGAAATGAGAAAAAATACGGAGTTTGATGATCTGGGATATCTTTCAAGTTTGACCATTAATTACGTGGCTCTTTGCTTACAAAAAAAATTATCTTATAACCCTCCTTAATGCCTTCCCTCCAACAAATGCTTTTTATTTTGTGTTTAACATTCTGCATCCCCTCATCATCCTTTATCTATCCCAAGAGAAGCATTAAAAAATTTTATCTGTCTGAATAGGTATGACTAGAAAAGAAGAGTGGGATAACAAAGGTTAAAAGATAAAGAGTCAAGTACTGCATTGGTATTTACAGTGGTATCGGTATTTGGTATTAAACTTAGTAATTGGTATGAAAAGAGCTAAAAGAAGGCCTCTAGTATACTAGGTATATTTGCAACTATAAATGCTAGAGTACAGTATGATAAATTGTGGATGTTTGCAATCTGCAACACTGAAGGGAGTAATTGCTGAGATTATAGATGAACTGAAGTAATGAAGTTCTTGCATTTGCTTTTATCTCCTGTACATGTCTTAGAATGTTGGAAATACAGAAGTAGAGAGATGAGGCATTAAAAAACTATTTTTTAAAGTTTGGCAATAAAATTGTCTGTCAAAAATCACGGAAAAATTCTGGTTTCCTACAAATATTCCAGAAAAGATGCATATTGGGCCCCAGGTAAAATAATGATTAAGAAATCTAAAGAGAAATAATAAGTGCTTCTATACTGATATTGCAGCCCAAAAACTTACAACTGTTCAAAGATAGGCAAAGTTGGATTGATACCAGGAATGTACAGTTGGTTCAATATTAAAGAAAACTATAAATATAGCTTACTATATTCATAATATAAAACCAAGAGGGCATTATATCATTTCACACTGAATAAGCTTTTGGAAAAAAAATACAATACTCATTTTAAAACACTAAAAAGTAAAGGGAATACATGAACCTTTTCTGAAAATGAGGAATATCTATCTAAAGCCAAAAACTAACATTTTCTGCAATGGAGAAATATTTAGAGACCTTTCTAATAAGATCAGGGTTAATTAGTATGGATGTCTATTATCATCAGTATTATTTCTTATAGTTCTAGAAATGCTTTCTACAGTGATAAGAAAAAAGAAATTAAGAGAACGAGAATAACAAAAAAAAAAATTTTTTACAGACTGATTTACCTAAAGAACCAGAGACTCAAAACTAACTGAAACAATAACTTCATCAAAGTAACAGGTTCTAAATTAAATCCACATAATCATTGGCTTTCCATATATTACCAACAAAACACAGCAACTAGAGTGAGAAAGAGAAATCCTATTCAAAATAACTATACAATGTAAGAAATATTTGAAAAGCCACCCATCAAAACCCACACAAAAATTATATAAATTTTATACAACTTCAAAACTGTCTTAGCATTAATATATTAATTTCTATGCAGATAACAATAAAAAATACCAAAAAAGATTATTTTATAGAATTATGGGGGAAAATAATAAAATTCATCTGGAGCTAAGAGAGTTCAAGGGAAATAATGAAAAAAAGAAAGAGGAATGGGAGCAAACAGTACCAAATCTCAAACTCTACTACAAACTAAAAAAATTCTTTGGGAGTAGTTAATCCAAAAAAAAAAAAGCATGGGAAGATTTATATATTTATATAACCTGACAAAAATGAAATTAGCAGAAATGGGAAAATGATTATGCATTTGACTACAATTATAGTAATGTAAATTAAAAGGACAATAAAACAAGTTTAATTGAATACTGTGAAATTATAACCAAATCTGACTCCAAAGGAGAAAGGTAAGAATACAACTTTTTCCATTCTCTGCAGAGGCAGGAGTTGGCAAGCTCTGATTATTTAACACTTCCATGCAATGCCAGCCCATCCCTGACTTTGTCTATTACTTTGCTGAACTATGTCTTGTTCTATTCTTTATTATAAGGTTTTTTACAAAGCAATAGGGTTAAGTGACTTGCTCAAAGTTGCACAACTAAGGAGGCATCTGAGGTCCTCCTGACTCCAAGACCAGTACTCTATCCACTGCTCCTATTCTATATTAAAAGGGATGGTTCCCTGTCAGTGGCAAAAGAAAGGGATATATTGATAAATTTTGGAGATATAAAAATAAAATATCAATAATTTGAAAAGAAAGCTAACAAAGCAAATTCCACATATAGACAGAGAAGAAAAACTGATGTCAAGCCTCTAAACCTCTCCTCCTTCCTGCAATACATTTCTATTGTTGTTTTCTTTGTTGTTTCTCAGTAGGGTTTAACTCCCCATGATCCTGTTTGGATTTTCTTAGGAAAGGTACCGAGATGGATTGCCATTTCCTTCTCTAACTCATTTTACATATGAGGAAACTGAGGCAAATAGGATTAAGTGATTTCCCCAACATCAGTTAGTAAGTAAAGTGTCTGAGACCAGATTTGGAAGATCTTCCAAGACTCTAGGCACAAAGCTCTATCCACTGAGTCACTTAGTTATTCCTCAAACAATATATTTCTAGTTCTTAGTAAATATTTCTTCCACTAATTTTCTCAATGAAACACAATGAGTACATAAGAGTAAGAATATGACAATAATTTCTCAGACTATATATAGTGTGTGTGTGTATATATATATATAAAATATAAAATGATATGCATTTTCAAATTATATATAATTTTTAACAGAAATAAGGTTTTCCATAGTAAAAAGTGAAAGGTTTTTTGGTTGGCACTAATTTATATCAACCTAGATCTAGGACTTTAGAAATTAAAAATCAGGGGGCAGAGCCCAGATGGCAACAGGAGAGGATCATCTCTTAGGTGCTCTTACTCAAAACTTATAAGCTAAGGACTCTATAATTAAATTTTTGAGAGACAGAACCCACATAGGGATCCAGTGAGGCACTTCTTCAGCTCAAGGTAACCTGGAAAAGAGCAGAAAGGCTCCTCTCCATGGGGTTGGAGGGAGTGGCCCACCAGAGCAAGGAACTTCAGCCTCCCAGAGGCAGCCCCAGGACACTAGGCGCCACAGCTCACAGCAGCAGGAGAATTTCCTGAGCTACGCCCCGGGGAGCACCACGCACAACTTGGGGGATCAGCAGGTGTACCTCTGCCAGAGAGAGGGGAAGGGCACACAGCTAGCAGCCTAGCAACAGCAGCCCAGATCCAGGAACCAGAAGCAGAAGCTCTTAATCAGGAGCCCCCAGGGCATGAGTCCTGAGCCTAAGGAGGGGAGTGGAAAGAGACTGCAGAGCTCTGTCCTCAGTCCCTGGAACAGGACTCTGGGGTTCTGATCACATTCAGATCCTGATTGCAGTCTAGGCCCCCAACAGAACAGCAGGGCCCCCCCACCTCATAATCAGGAAGCACCCCAAAACCAGGCACAGGCTAGAGAAATGAGTAAACAGAGAAAAAAAGAGGAACAGCATTGAGAAATGCTTTATCTGT